>NW_024609103.1:0-40000 GCF_018296145.1 Oncorhynchus tshawytscha
TGGTAGTGGTGGAGCAGGGGCCTGAGGGCACACAGTGTGTTGTGAAATCTGTGAATGTAATGTTTTTGTTTTTAAAATGGTATAAACGGCATTAATTTTGCTGTACCCCAGGAAGAGTAGCTGCTGCTACTAATGGGGATCCATAATAAACCCCAGGAAGAGTAGCTACTGCTACTAATGGGGATCCATAATAAACCCCAGGAAGAGTAGCTACTGCTACTAATGGGGATCCATAATAAACCCCAGGAAGAGTAGCTACTGCTACTAATGGGGATCCATAATAAACCCCAGGAAGAGTAGCTGCTGCCTTGGCAGGTACTAATGGGGATCCATAATAAACCCCAGGAAGAGTAGCTGCTGCCTTGGCAGGAACTAATGGGGATCCATAATAAACCCCAGGAAGAGTAGCTGCTGCCTCGGCAGGAACTAATGGGGATCCATAATAAACCCCAGGAAGAGTAGCTGCTGCCTTGGCAGGAACTAATGGGGATCCATAATAAATACAAACCTGCATTATGAATAGGCTATATTCAGGAGCCTTTATCCCGGTATAGCCCCCGTACCCTAATCTGCAGAACGAGCTGCTACTGAATGTTTCAGAGATAGGAAGTTATGATGCTGCGTGTATTTCATCAACTGTTCCCAGTCAAACAACCAATAATACTGAATTTAGTTCTGTTCCCAGTCAAACAACCAATAATACTGAATTTAGTTCTGTTCCCAGTCAAACAACCAATAATACTGAATTTAGTTCTGTTCCCAGTCAAACAACCAATAATACTGAATTTAGTTCTGTTCCCAGTCAAACAACCAATAATACTGAATTTAGTTCTGTTCCCAGTCAAACAACCAATAATACTGAATTTAGTTCTGTTCCCAGTCAAACAACCAATAATACTGAATTTAGTTCTGTTCCCAGTCAAACAACCAATAATACTACACAACTTAATTTCCTGTGTTTGGTCCGGACTGCCTTTCCTACCTGCAGCAAACTGCACCATGGTATGAATTTAATCGGATGACAAGGGTATAACCAGCCTGATCACTCTGTTCACTATATAATGTCCAGGGTATAATGAAGCCTGGTATAACCAGCCTGATCACTATATAATGTCCAGGGTATTACCTAGCCTGGTATAACCAGCCTGATCACTATATAATGTCCAGGGTATAACCTAGCCTGGTGGAACCAGCCTGATCTCCATATAATGTCCAGGGTATAACCTAGCCTGGTGTAACCAGCCTGATCACTCTGTTCACCATATAATGTCCAGGGTATAACCTAGCCTGGTGGAACCAGCCTGATCTCCATATAATGTCCAGGGTATAACCTAGCCTGGTGGAACCAGCCTGATCTCCATATAATGTCCAGGGTATAACCTAGCCTGATCACCATATATTGTCCAGCGTATAACCTAGCCTGGTGGAACCAGCCTGATCACTCTGTTCACCATATAATGTCCAGGGTATAACCTAGCCTGGTATAACCAGCCTGATCACTCTGTTCACCATATAATGTCCAGGGTATAACCTAGCCTGGTATAACCAGCCTGATCACCATATCATGTCCATGGTATAACCTAGCCTGGTGGAACCAGCCTGATCACCATATAATGTCCAGGGTATAATCTAGCCTGGTATAACCAGCCTGATCACCATATAATGCCCAGGGTATAACCTAGCCTGATGGAACCAGCCTGATCTCCATATAATGTCCAGGGTATAACCTAGCCTGGTGGAACCAGCCTGATCTCCATATAATGTCCAGGGTATAACCTAGCCTGGTGGAACCAGCCTGATCACCATATAATGTCCAGGGTATAACCTAGCCTGGTGGAACCAGCCTGATCACCATATCATGTCCATGGTATAACCTAGCCTGGTGGAACCAGCCTGATCACCATATAATGTCCAGGGTATAATCTAGCCTGGTATAACCAACCTGATCACCATATAATGCCCAGGGTATAACCTAGCCTGATGGAACCAGCCTGATCTCCATATAATGTCCAGGGTATAACCTAGCCTGGTGGAACCAGCCTGATCTCCATATAATGTCCAGGGTATAACCTAGCCTGGTGGAACCAGCCTGATCACCATATAATGTCCAGGGTATAACCTAGCCTGATGGAACCAGCCTGATCACTATATAATGTCCAGGGTATAACCTAGCCTGGTGGAACCAGCCTGATCACTCTGTTCACCATATAATGTCCAGGGTATAACCTAGCCTGGTATAACCAGCCTGATCACTCTGTTCACCATATAATGTCCAGGGTATTACCTAGCCTGGTGGAACCAGCCTGATCACCATATCATGTCCATGGTATAACCTAGCCTGATGGAACCAGCCTGATCTCCCTATAATGTCCAGGGTATAACCTAGCCTGGTATAACCAGCCTGATCACCATATAATGCCCAGGGTATAACCTAGCCTGGTGGAACCAGCCTGATCACTCTGTTCACCATATAATGTCCAGGGTATAACCTAGCCTGATGGAACCAGCCTGATCTCCATATAATGTCCAGGGTATAACCTAGCCTGGTGGAACCAGCCTGATCACTCTGTTCACCATATAATGTCCAGGGTATAACCTAGCCTGGTGGAACCAGCCTGATCACCATATAATGCCCAGGGTATAACCTAGCCTGATGGAACCAGCCTGATCTCCCTATAATGTCCAGGGTATAACCTAGCCTGGTGGGAACCAGCCTGATAACTATATAATGTCCAGGGTATAACCTAGCCTGGTAGAACCAGCCTGATCACTATATAATGTCCAGGGTATAACCTAGCCTGATGGAACCAGCCTGATCTCCATATAATGTCCAGGGTATAACCTAGCCTGGTGGGAACCAGCCTGATCACTATATAATGTCCAGGGTATAGCCTAGCCTGGTAGAACCAGCCTGATCACTATATAAAGTCCAGGGTATAACCTAGCCTGATGGAACCAGCCTGATCTCCATATAATGTCCAGGGTATAACCTAGCCTGGTATAACCAGCCTGATCACCATATAATGCCCAGGGTATAACCTAGCCTGATGGATCCAGCCTGATCTCCATATAATGTCCAGGGTATAACCTAGCCTGGTGGGAACCAGCCTGATCACTATATAATGTCCAGGGTATAACCTAGCCTGGTAGAACCAGCCTGATCACTATATAATGTCCAGGGTATAACCTAGCCTGATGGAACCAGCCTGATCTCCATATAATGTCCAGGGTATAACCTAGCCTGGTATAACCAGCCTGATCACTCTGTTCTCCATATAATGTCCAGGGTATAACCTAGCCTGGTGGAACCAGCCTGATCACCATATCATGTCCAGGGTATAACCTAGCCTGGTGTTACCAGCCTGATCACCATATAATGTCCAGGGTATAACCTAGCCTGATGGAACCAGCCTGATCTCCATATAATGTCCAGGGTATAACCTAGCCTGGTGGAACCAGCCTGATCACTCTGTTCACCATATAATGTCCAGGGTATAACCTAGCCTGGTGGAACCAGCCTGATCACCATATAATGCCCAGGGTATAACCTAGCCTGATGGAACCAGCCTGATCTCCCTATAATGTCCAGGGTATAACCTAGCCTGGTGGGAACCAGCCTGATAACTATATAATGTCCAGGGTATAACCTAGCCTGGTAGAACCAGCCTGATCACTATATAATGTCCAGGGTATAACCTAGCCTGATGGAACCATCCTGATCTCCATATAATGTCCAGGGTATAACCTAGCCTGGTGGGAACCAGCCTGATCACTATATAATGTCCAGGGTATAGCCTAGCCTGGTAGAACCAGCCTGATCACTATATAAAGTCCAGGGTATAACCTAGCCTGATGGAACCAGCCTGATCTCCATATAATGTCCAGGGTATAACCTAGCCTGGTATAACCAGCCTGATCACCATATAATGCCCAGGGTATAACCTAGCCTGATGGATCCAGCCTGATCTCCATATAATGTCCAGGGTATAACCTAGCCTGATGGAACCAGCCTGATCAACATATCATGTCCAGGGTATAACCTAGCCTGGTAGAACCAGCCTGATCACTATATAATGTCCAGGGTATAACCTAGCCTGATGGAACCAGCCTGATCTCCATATAATGTCCAGGGTATAACCTAGCCTGGTATAACCAGCCTGATCACTCTGTTCTCCATATAATGTCCAGGGTATAACCTAGCCTGGTGGAACCAGCCTGATCACCATATAATGTCCAGGGTATAACCTAGCCTGGTGGAACCAGCCTGATCACCATATAATGTCCAGGGTATAACCTAGCCTGATGGAACCGGCCTGATCTCCATATAATGTCCAGGGTATAACCTAGCTTGGTATAACCAGCCTGATCACTCTGTTCTCCATATAATGTCCAGGGTATAACCTAGCCTGATGGAACCAGCCTGATCACCAAATAATGTCCAGGGTATAACCTAGCCTGGTGTTACCAGCCTGATCACTCTGTTCTCCATATAATGTCCAGGGTATAACCTAGCCTGATGGAACCAGCCTGATCACCAAATAATGTCCAGGGTATAACCTAGCCTGGTGTTACCAGCCTGATCACCATATAATGTCCAGGGTATAACCTAGCCTGGTAGAACTAATCAACATTCTATTTGATTTCCCATTTGATGATATCAGAAGTGAAATAGAAAGGCTAATGCAGCGATCAGGTTGGTTCCACCAGGCTTAATCATTACTCCGTGTGTGTGTGTGACAGAACAGTATATTTGATGAAGTTCAGACAGGCTTGATACTGATGTCTCTGAATGGAGAGAGACCTGGCACTCTGATAGACAGGCTTGATACTGATGTCTCTGAATGGAGAGAGACCTGGCACTCAAATCAAATCAAATTTTATTTGTCACATACACATGGTTAGCAGATGTTAATGCGACTGTAGCAAAATGCTTGTGCTTAGTTCCGACAATGCAGTAATAACCAACAAGTAATCTAACTAACAATTCCAACACTACTGTCTTATACACAGTGTAAGGGGATAAAGAATATGTACATAAGGATATATGAATGAGTGATGGTACAGAGCAGCATAGGCAAGATACAGTAGCTGATATCGAGTACAGTATATACATATGAGATGAGTATGTAAACAAAGTGGCATAGTTAAAGTGGCTAGTGATACATGTATTACATAAGGATGCAGTCGATGATATAGAGTACAGTATATACATATGCATATGAGATGAATAATGTAGGGTATGTAAACATTATATAAGGTAGCATTGTTTAAAGTGGCTAGTGATATATTTACATAATTTCCCATCAATTCCCATTATTAAAGTGGCTGGAGTTGAGTCAGTGTCAGTGTGTTGGCAGCAGCCACTCAATGTTAGTGGTGGCTGTTTAACAGTCTGATGGCCTTGAGATAGAAGCTGTTTTTCAGTCTCTCGGTCCCAGCTTTGATGCACCTGTACTGACCTCGCCTTCTGGATGGCAGCGGGGTGAACAGGCAGTGGCTCGGGTGGTTGATGTCCTTGATGATCTTTATGGCCTTCCTGTAACATCGGGTGGTGTAGGTGTCCTGGAGGGCAGGTAGTTTGCCCCCGGTGATGCGTTGTGCAGACCTCACTACCCTCTGGAGAGCCTTACGGTTGAGGGCGGAGCAGTTGCCGTACCAGGCGGTGATACAGCCCGCCAGGATGCTCTCGATTGTGCATCTGTAGAAGTTTGTGAGTGCTTTTGGTGACAAGCCGAATTTCTTCAGCCTCCTGAGGTTGAAGAGGCGCTGCTGCGCCTTCTTCACGATGCTGTCTGTGTGAGTGGACCAATTCAGTTTGTCTGTGATGTGTATGCCGAGGAACTTAACTTGCTACCCTCTCCACTACTGTTCCATCGATGTGGATAGGGGGGTGTTCCCTCTGTTCACTCTGATAGACAGGCTTGATACTGATGTCTCTGAATGGAGAGAGACCTGGCACTCTGATAGACAGACTTGATACTGATGTCTCTGAACGGACAGAGACCTGGCACTCTGATAGACAGGCTTGATACTGATGTCTCTGAACGGACAGAGACCTGGCACTCTGACAGACAGGCTTGATACTGATGTCTCTGAACGGACAGAGACCTGGCACTCTGACAGACAGGCTTGATACTGATGTCTCTGAACGGACAGAGACCTGGCACTCTGACAGACAGGCTTGATACTGATGTCTCTGAACGGACAGAGACCTGGCACTCTGACAGACAGGCTTGATACTGATGTCTCTGAATGGACAGAGACCTGGCACTCTGACAGACAGGCTTGATACTGATGTCTCTGAACGGACAGAGACCTGGCACTCTGATAGACAGGCTTGATACTGATGTCTCTGAACGGACAGAGATACTCTGCATTAAAATGTTACTTGACACAACTTTTACTTGTTGTCTTTTTTTCTTTTTGAATTAATTGGTATTAGGTATTAGTCAATATGGGGAGGGAGGTATTAGTCAATATGACCACTCTGACATGTTACCATGGTAGCCCCATTACCACCAGACAGGATGGTATGACCACTCTGACATGTTACTATGGTAGCCCCATTACCACCAGACAGGATGGTATGACCACTCTGACATGTTACTATGGTAGCCCCATTACCACCAGACAGGATGGTATGACAACTCTGACATGTTACCATGGTAGCCCCATTACCACCAGACAGGAAGGTATGACCACTGACATGTTACCATGGTAGCCCCATTACCACCAGACAGGAAGGTATGACCACTCTGACATGTTACTATGGTTGCCCCATTACCACCAGACAGGATGGTATGACCACTCTGACATGTTACCATGGTAGCCCCATTACCACCAGACAGGAAGGTATGACCACTCTGACATGTTACTATGGTAGCCCCATTACCACCAGACAGGAAGGTATGACCACTCTGACATGTTACTATGGTTGCCCCATTACCACCAGACAGGATGGTATGACCACTCTGACATGTTACCATGGTAGCCCCATTACCACCAGACAGGAAGGTATGACCACTCTGACATGTTACTATGGTAGCCCCATTACCACCAGACAGGATGGTATGACCACTCTGACATGTTACCATGGTAGCCCCATTACCACCAGACAGGAAGGTATGACCACTCTGACATGTTACTATGGTAGCCCCATTACCACCAGACAGGAAGGTATGACCACTCTGACATGTTACTATGGTAGCCCCATTACCACACAGGATGTTATGACCACTCTGACCAAGGTTTTGATCTGTATTGGCTAGGGATGAATGATGAAAGGTGCACATTGTTATATTAATAGAGCACTGCTTCTATGGTGTTACAGTATCTCCCACATTGTTACAGCCTGCATTTAAAATGGGTTGAATTTAGTTTTCTTGTCCTACACACAATTCCACTTTCACATTATGGGGTATTATGTTTTTAGAAATGTTTACAAATTCATAAAAAATGAAAAGCTGAAATGTCTTTAGTCAGTAAGTATTCAAGCCCTTTATAACAAGCCCAAATATGTTGCATGGAATCGCTCTCTGTGTGTAATAATAGTGTAAAACATGATTTTTTAAGTGAATACCTCATCGCTGTTCCCAACACATACAATTATCTGTACGGTCCCTCAGTCGAGCAGTGAATTTCAAATAGATTCAACCACAAAGACCAGGGAGGTTTTCCAATGCCTCACAAAGAAGGGCACCTATTGGTAGATGGGTAAAAATAAAAACCAGACATTGACTATCCCTTTGAGCAGGGTGAGGTTATTAATTACACTTTGGATGGTGTATCAATACACCTAGTCACTACAAAGATACAGGCTTCCTTCCTAACTCAGTTGCTGGAGAGGAAGGAAACTGCTCAGGGATTTCACCATGAGGCCAATGGTTGTGGTAGGAGAAAACTGAGTTACTCCACAATAGTAATCTAAATGACAGAGTGAAAAGATGGAAGCCTGTACAGAGTACAAATATTTTTAAAAATAATCCTGTTTGCAATATCACACTAAAGTAAAACTGCATAAAATGGGGCCAAGAAGTGAACTTTATGTCCTGAATACAAAGCGTTATGTTTGGGGAAAAACACAACACGGAGTACCACTCTTCATATTTTCATGCATGGCGGTGGCTGCATCATGTTATGGGTATAATCGTCGTTGGCAAGAACTAGGGAGTTGTTAAGGATAAAAAGAAACGACATAGAGCTAAGCACAGGCACAATCCTAGAGGAAAACCTGGTTCGGTCTGCTTTCCAATAGACACCGGGAGACAAATTCATCTTTCAGCAGGACAATAACCTAAAACACAAGGCCAAATCTACACTGGAGTAGCTTACCAAGAAGACAGTTTTGACTTAAATTGGCTTGAAAATCTATGGTAAGACTTGAAAATGGCTGTATAGCAATGATCAACTTGACAGAGCTTAAGAGTTTAAAAAAGAATAATGCTCAGATGTTGTACAATCCAGGTGTGCACAGCTTTTATATATATATATTTATTTTGTGATTCTGACATGTATTGACTCAGGGGTGTGAGTACTTTATGTAAATTAAATGATATTTCTGTATTTCTTTGTCATTATGGGGTATTGTGTGTAAATTGAGGGGGAAAGCTGTTTTCATTTCAGACTGTAACACAACAACGTGTGTAATAAGTCCAGGGGTATGAATACTTTCTGAAAGCCCTGTATGCAAATGGTTTATTCTACATGGGCCTGCATGTGAAAGTTAGCACAGCACTGAGTTTACAATATCTCAATCAATTCAGCAATTGCGTTCTTCTCATATTACTCTGTAGGCTACTGACCTATTCAAAGCTTCCTCCGACATCTCACCATAAATCTGCCTGTAGTTATTGAACTGAGCCTGCCGGAGGTTGGTTTGTTGTGATTGAGTGGGAGGCGAAACTGCTGCCGGAAAGGTTCTGACAGAGGGGCGTGTCTTGGTGGTGGCAAGGACACACCCAAGAAACACCCACATCAAACCACACCCCCAAGCCAACTCAAGTTTGGCTTCTGTCATGGCCGCCAGCATTTCTTGAAGAGCAAGCCAATGTATTTATGTCTGTTGTTTCAGCTGTGTTAAGTTATATAGCCAATCTATTTCTCTGTGTGTTTCAGCTGTGTTATATAACCAGCGTATTTCTCTGTGTGTTCCAGCTGTGTTGGTGTGGATGAGGACGAGGCTCCAGACATTGACATCTACCACTGTCCCAACTGTGAGAAGACCGATGGAAAATCCACCAGTAGGTCTTTCTGTCCTTCTCTCGGTCATACCTACTCTAGTCCTGTCATACCTACAGTCCTCCAGGCTGACCCTACACAGGGTTTCATTAATTAGTGCACACCGTAGCCAATAAGACAAGAGTTTCTTGGCCCTAACCCTGTGGTGTCTAGTCAATAGGACCCTGTGGTGTCTAGTCAATAGGACCCTGATGATGTTATTTAGTTAGGACCCTAACCCTGTGGTGTCTATTCAATAGGACCCTAACCCCGTGGTGTCTATTCAATAGGACCCTAACCCTGTGGTGTCTGGTCAATAGGACCCTAACCCTGTGGTGTCTGGTCAATAGGACCCTAACCCTGTGGTGTCTAGTCAATAGGACCCTAAACCTGTGGTGTCTATTCAATAGGACCCTAACCCTGTGGTGTCTAGTCAATAGGACCCTAACCCTGTGGTGTCTAGTCAATAGGACCCTAACCCTGTGGTGTCTAGTCAATAGGACCCTAACCCTGTGGTGTCTAGTCAATAGGACCCTAACCCTGTGGTGTCTAGTCAATAGGACCCTAACCCTGTGGTGTCTAGTCAATAGGACCCTAACCCTGTGGTGTCTAGTCAATAGGACGCTAACCATGTGGTGTGTATTCAATAGGACCCTAAACCTGTGGTATCTATTCAATAGGACCCTAACCCTGTGGTGTCTAGTCAATAGGACCCTAACCCTGTGGTGTCTAGTCAATAGGACCCTGATGATGTTATTTAGTAACCCTGTGGTGTCTAGTCAATAGGACCCTAACCCTGTGGTGTCTAGTCAGTAGGACCAGTCAGTAGGATCTCTCGGTCATACCTACTCTAGTCCTGTCATACCTACAGTCCTCCAGGCTGACCCTACACAGGGTTTCATTAATTAGTGCACACCGTAGCCAATAAGACAAGAGTTTCTTGGCCCTAACCCTGTGGTGTCTAGTCAATAGGACCCTGTGGTGTCTAGTCAATAGGACCCTGATGATGTTATTTAGTTAGGACCCTAACCCTGTGGTGTCTATTCAATAGGACCCTAACCCCGTGGTGTCTATTCAATAGGACCCTAACCCTGTGGTGTCTGGTCAATAGGACCCTAACCCTGTGGTGTCTGGTCAATAGGACCCTAACCCTGTGGTGTCTAGTCAATAGGACCCTAAACCTGTGGTGTCTATTCAATAGGACCCTAACCCTGTGGTGTCTAGTCAATAGGACCCTAACCCTGTGGTGTCTAGTCAATAGGACCCTAACCCTGTGGTGTCTAGTCAATAGGACCCTAACCCTGTGGTGTCTAGTCAATAGGACGCTAACCATGTGGTGTGTATTCAATAGGACCCTAAACCTGTGGTATCTATTCAATAGGACCCTAACCCTGTGGTGTCTAGTCAATAGGACCCTAACCCTGTGGTGTCTAGTCAATAGGACCCTGATGATGTTATTTAGTAACCCTGTGGTGTCTAGTCAATAGGACCCTAACCCTGTGGTGTCTAGTCAGTAGGACCCTAACCCTGTGGTGTCTAGTCAATAGGACCCTAACCCTGGGGTGTCTAGTCAATAGGACCCTAACCCTGGGGTGTCTAGTCAATAGGACCCTAACCCTGTGGTGTCTAGTCAATAGGACCCTAACCCTGTGGTGTCTAGTCAATAGGACCCTAACCCTGTGGTGTCTAGTCAATAGCACCCTAACCCTGTGGTGTCTAGTCAATAGGACCCTGATGATGTTATTTAGTAACCCTGTGGTGTCTAGTCAATAGGACCCTAACCCTGTGGTGTCTAGTCAATAGGACCCTAACCCTGTGGTGTCTAGTCAATAGGACCCTAACCCTGGGGTGTCTAGTCAATAGGACCCTAACCCTGTGGTGTCTAGTCAATAGGACCCTGATGATGTTATTTAGTAACCCTGTGGTGTCTAGTCAATAGGACCCTAACCCTGTGGTGTCTAGTCAATAGGACCCTAACCCTGTGGTGTCTAGTCAATAGGACCCTAACCCTGTGGTGTCTAGTCAATAGGACCCTAACCCTGTGGTGTCTAGTCAATAGGACCCTGACCCTGTGGTGTCTAGTCAATAGGACCCTAACCCTGTGGTGTCTAGTCAATAGGACCCTGATGATGTTATTTAGTAACCCTGTGGTGTCTAGTCAATAGGACCCTAACCCTGTGGTGTCTAGTCAGTAGGACCCTAACCCTGTGGTGTCTAGTCAATAGGACCCTAACCCTGTGGTGTCTAGTCAATAGGACCCTAACCCTGTGGTGTCTAGTCAATAGGACCCTAACCCTGTGGTGTCTAGTCAATAGCACCCTAACCCTGTGGTGTCTAGTCAATAGGACCCTAACCCTGTGGTGTCTAGTCAATAGGACCCTAACCCTGTGGTGTCTAGTCAATAGGACCCTAACCCTGTGGTGTCTAGTCAATAGGACCCTAACCCTGTGGTGTCTAGTCAATAGGACCCTAACCCTGTGGTGTGTATTCAATAGGACCCTAAACCTGTGGTGTCTATTCAATAGGACCCTAACCCTGTGGTGTCTAGTCAATAGGACCCTAACCCTGTGGTGTCTAGTCAATAGGACCCCGATGATGTTATTTAGTAACCCTGTGGTGTCTAGTCAATAGGACCCTAACCCTGTGGTGTCTAGTCAGTAGGACCCTAACCCTGTGGTGTCTAGTCAATAGGACCCTAACCCTGGGGTGTCTAGTCAATAGGACCCTAACCCTGTGGTGTCTAGTCAATAGGACCCTGATGATGTTATTTAGTAACCCTGTGGTGTCTAGTCAATAGGACCCTAACCCTGTGGTGTCTAGTCAATAGGACCCTAACCCTGTGGTGTCTAGTCAATAGGACCCTAACCCTGTGGTGTCTAGTCAATAGGACCCTAACCCTGTGGTGTCTAGTCAATAGGACCCTGACCCTGTGGTGTCTAGTCAATAGGACCCTAACCCTGTGGTGTCTAGTCAATAGGACCCTGATGATGTTATTTAGTAACCCTGTGGTGTCTAGTCAATAGGACCCTAACCCTGTGGTGTCTAGTCAGTAGGACCCTAACCATGTGGTGTCTAGTCAATAGGACCCTAACCCTGTGGTGTCTAGTCAATAGGACCCTGATGATGTTATTTAGTAACCCTGTGGTGTCTAGTCAATAGGACCCTAACCCTGTGGTGTCTAGTCAATAGGACCCTAACCCTGTGGTGTCTAGTCAATAGGACCCTAACCCTGTGGTGTCTAGTCAATAGGACCCTAACCCTGTGGTGTGTATTCAATAGGACCCTAAACCTGTGGTGTCTATTCAATAGGACCCTAACCCTGTGGTGTCTAGTCAATAGGACCCTGATGATGTTATTTAGTAACCCTGTGGTGTCTAGTCAATAGGATCCTAACCCTGTGGTGTCTAGTCAGTAGGACCCTAACCCTGTGGTGTCTAGTCAGTAGGACCCTAACCCTGGGGTGTCTAGTCAATAGGACCCTAACCCTGGGGTGTCTAGTCAATAGGACCCTAACCCTGTGGTGTCTAGTCAATAGGACCCTAACCCTGTGGTGTCTAGTCAATAGGACCCTAACCCTGTGGTGTCTAGTCAATAGGACCCTAACCCTGTGGTGTCTAGTCAATAGGACCCTAACCCTGTGGTGTCTAGTCAATAGGACCCTAACCCTGTGGTGTCTAGTCAATAGGACCCTAACCCTGTGGTGTGTATTCAATAGGACCCTAGCCCTGTGGTGTCTATTCAATAGGACCCTAGCCCTGTGGTGTCTAGTCAATAGGACCCTAACCCTGTGGTGTCTAGTCAATAGGACCCTGATGATGTTATTTAGTAACCCTGTGGTGTCTAGTCAATAGGACCCTAACCCTGTGGTGTCTAGTCAATAGGACCCTAACCCTGTGGTGTCTATTCAATAGGACCCTAACCCTGTGGTGTCTAGTCAATAGGACCCTAACCCTGTGGTGTCTAGTCAATAGGACCCTGATGATGTTATTTAGTAACCCTGTGGTGTCTAGTCAATAGGACCCTAACCCTGTGGTGTCTAGTCAATAGGACCCTAACCCTGTGGTGTCTAGTCAATAGGACCCTGATGATGTTATTTAGTAACCCTGTGGTGTCTAGTCAATAGGACCCTAACCCTGTGGTGTCTAGTCAATAGGACCCTGATGATGTTATTTAGTAACCCTGTGGTGTCTAGTCAATAGGACCCTAACCCTGTGGTGTCTAGTCAATAGGACCCTAACCCTGTGGTGTCTAGTCAATAGGACTCTAACCCTGTGGTGTCTATTCAATAGGACCCTAACCCTGTGGTGTCTAGTCAATAGGACCCTAATCCTGTGGTGTCTAGTCAATAGGACCCTAACCCTGTGGTATCTAGTCAATAGGACCCTAACCCTGTGGTGTCTAGTCAATAGGACCCTAACCCTGTAGTGTCTAGTCAATAGGACCCTAACCCTGTGGTGTCTATTCAATAGGACCCTAACCCTGTGGTGTCTATTCAATAGGACCCTAACCCTGTGGTGTCTATTCAATAGGACCGTAACCCTGTGGTGTCTAGTCAATAGGACCCTGATGATGTTATTTAGTAACCCTGTGGTGTCTAGTCAATAGGACCCTAACCCTGTGGTGTCTAGTCAATAGGACCCTGATGATGTTATTTAGTAACCCTGTGGTGTCTAGTCAATAGGACCCTAACCCTGTGGTGTCTAGTCAATAGGACCCTAACCCTGTGGTGTCTAGTCAATAGGACCCTGATGATGTTATTTAGTAACCCTGTGGTGTCTAGTCAATAGGACCCTAACCCTGTGGTGTCTAGTCAATAGGACCCTGATGATGTTATTTAGTAACCCTGTGGTGTCTAGTCAATAGGACCCTAACCCTGTGGTGTCTAGTCAATAGGACCCTAACCCTGTGGTGTCTAGTCAATAGGACCCTGATGATGTTATTTAGTTAGGACCCTAACCCTGTGGTGTCTAGTCAATAGGACTCTAACCCTGTGGTGTCTAGTCAATAGGACTCTAACCCTGTGGTGTCTAGTCAATAGGACCCTAATCCTGTGGTGTCTATTCAATAGGACCCTGATGATGTTATTTAGTAACCCTGTGGTGTCTAGTCAATAGGACCCTAACCCTGTGGTGTCTAGTCAATAGGACCCTAACCCTGTGGTGTCTAGTCAATAGGACCCTAACCCTGTAGTGTCTAGTCAATAGGACCCTAACCCTGTGGTGTCTATTCAATAGGACCGTAACCCTGTGGTGTCTAGTCAATAGGACCCTGATGATGTTATTTAGTAACCCTGTGGTGTCTAGTCAATAGGACCCTAACCCTGTGGTCTCTAGTCAATAGGACCCTGATGATGATATTTAGTAACCCTGTGGTGTCTAGTCAATAGGACCCTAACCCTGTGGTATCTAGTCAATAGGACCCTAACCCTGTGGTGTCTAGTCAATAGGACCCTAACCCTGTGGTGTCTATTCGATAGGACCCTAACCCTGTGGTGTCTAGTCGATAGGACCCTAACCCTGTGGTGTCTAGTCAATAGGACCCTAACCCTGTGGTGTCTGGTCAATAGGACCCTAACCCTGTGGTGTCTATTCAATAGGACCCTAACCCTGTGGTGTCTAGTCAATAGGACCCTAACCCTGTGGTGTCTAGTCAATAGGACCCTAACCCTGTGGTGTCTATTCAATAGGACCCTGATTATGATATTGTTTCATTCGTGACTCATGTACACAGTACATATATTTTGTTGTTGTTCCTAATGGTGGTGTTTGTGTGTTAATATTTCTGTTTTATTTTAGTGAAAAACAAGAAAAGGAATAAACACGACACGGGACAGAGAGGAGACATCAAAGCTGTTCAGAACGGCAGTCAGGTGTTCATCAAGGAGCTACGCAGTCGCACCTTCCCCAGGTAAACAACTGTGTGTGTTTACTAATACATCTGACAGGATCATCAGACTGTACTAATACATCTCAGACAGGATAATCAGGCTGTACTAATACATCTCAGACAGGATCATCAGGCTGTACTAATACATCTCAGACAGGATAATCAGGCTGTACTAATACATCTCAGACAGGATCATCAGACATCTCAGACAGGATAATCAGGCTGTACTAATACATCTCAGACAGGATAATCAGGTTGTACTAATACATGTCAGACAGGATCATCAGGCTGTACTAATACATCTCAGACAGGATAATCAGGCTGTACTAATACATCTCAGACAGGATCATCAGACATCTCAGACAGGATAATCAGGCTGTACTAATACATCTCAGACAGGATAATCAGGCTGTACTAATACATCTCAGACGGGATAATCAGGCTGTACAAATCCATCTCAGACAGGATAATCAGACATCTCAGACAGGATAATCAGGCTGTACTAATGCATCTCAGACAGGATAATCAGGCTGTTCTAATACATCTCAGACAGGATAATCAGGCTGTACTAGTACATCTCAGACAGGATCATCAGGCTGTACTAATACATGTCAGACAGGATCATCAGGCTGTACTAATACATCTCAGACAGGATAATCAGGCTGTACTTATACATCTCAGACAGGATAATCAGGCTGTACTAATACATCTCAGACGGGATAATCAGGCTGTACAAATACATCTCAGACAGGATAATCAGACATGTCAGACAGGATAATCAGGCTGTACTAATGCATCTCAGACAGGATAATCAGGCTGTTCTAATACATCTCAGACAGGATAATCAGGCTGTACTAGTACATCTCAGACAGGATCATCAGGCTGTACTAATACATCTCAGACAGGATCATCAGGCTGTACTAATACATCTCAGACAGGATAATCAGGCTGTACTAATACATCTCAGACAGGATAATCAGGCTGTACTAATACATCTCAGACAGGATAATCAGGCTGTACTTATACATCTCAGACACGATAATCAGGCTGTACTAATACATCTCAGACACGATAATCAGGCTGTACTAATACATCTCAGACAGGATAATCAGGCTGTACTAATACATCTCAGACACGATAATCAGGCTGTACTAATACATCTCAGACAGGATAATCAGACATCTCAGAGAGGATCATCAGGCTGTACTAATACATCTCAGTCGGCCGGTCTCAACAGTGGCTGATTGAACAGGACTTGTTGTTCTAGTGTGGTCATTGTAGATGGGTGCAGTGGTGATTTTAGAATGTATATCTTGGTTTGGGCAAATTAAAGGCATTTTTTTTTGATGCATGTCAGCAAACCCACAACACTAAACAATACATGAATTGCACTATAACGGTGACAAACGGTGCCGTCACACTGTTGGGGCCTACATAAAGCTGTCCTAACACAGTACCACTGATACACCTGGCTATCAGCGGAGCCGTCACAATGTTAGGGCCTACATAAAGCTGTCCTAACACAGTACCACTGATACACCTGGCTATCAGCGGAGCCGTCACAATGTTAGGGCCTACATAAAGCTGTCCTAACACAGTACCACTGATACACCTGGCTATCAGAGGAGCCGTCACAATGTTAGGGCCTACATAAAGCTGTCCTAACACAGTACCACTGATACACCTGGCTATCAGAGGAGCCGTCACAATGTTAGGGCCTACATAAAGCTGTCCTAACACAGTACCACTGATACACCTGGCTATCAGCGGAGCCGTCACAATGTTAGGGCCTACATAAAGCTGTCCTAACACAGTACCACTGATACACCTGGCTATCAGCGGAGCCGTCACAATGTTAGGGCCTACATAAAGCTGTCCTAACACAGTACCACTGATACACCTGGCTATCAGAGGAGCCGTCACAATGTTAGGGCCTACATAAAGCTGTCCTAACACAGTACCACTGATACACCTGGCTATCAGAGGAGCCGTCACAATGTTAGGGCCTACATAAAGCTGTCCTAACACAGTACCACTGATACACCTGGCTATCAGCGGAGCCGTCACAATGTTAGGGCCTACATAAAGCTGTCCTAACACAGTACCACTGATACACCTGGCTATCAGAGGAGCCGTCACAATGTTAGGGCCTACATAAAGCTGTCCTAACACAGTACCACTGATACACCTGGCTATCAGCGGAGCCGTCACAATGTTAGGTTCTACATAAAGCTGTCCTAACACAGTACCACTGATACACCTGGCTATCAGCGGAGCCGTCACAATGTTAGGGCCTACATAAAGCTGTCCTAACACAGTACCACTGATACACCACCTGGCTATGAGCGGATCCTTGTCTGGCAGCGAAACTGTTCATTCAGCCTCATTAACCGCCTTTAAAAAATAAAACGTAGCTGATATGGCTGACTTGATTAAACAAATGTGGTACAAAATGTGCCATAGATGGACGACAAGTGGATAAGAGGCAATCGGTAATTTCGATTAAGACATTAATGAGCGAGCTAGGACGAACGTAGTCAATATAACTATTTGTTTGACACTTTTGAAATGTACAGCGACAGAAATCAGAACATGGGCCCTTCTTACAGTTTTCTCCCTGTACACCAAGTCAGAACCGTAGGATAAATAAAGGGGGCATAAAAGCAAACAATGAAAGCTCTTACAATATTCAAATGTTACATTTCTCTAAAACAGGTTAAAGGCTACATGTGCATCACCAAGTTAGAACACTATGCAAAATTAGGAGGTGAAACGGGACCAAATGATTAGGGTGGGCTACTAACAGTTTACTACACAACATACACTTAGTATTACTTTCTTAGCTACAGTATACATATCTCCCTGTCATATTACATCATTTATGCAACAGCATACAATACCTTTTTTGGACTCATCTTGTTTTGCTGTGCTCACTTGTCATCAAGGTCTTTCATTCTCTGGATTTATGGTGCTTTCAAGACAACTGGGAACTCGGAAAAAACAAGGTTGAATCATGACGACGTCAGTGATCTTCAGGTCGGAGCTCTAGAAAGAGGCCTCGAGTTCCCAACTGACAATTATGAGTTGGATGACCAGTTTTCTTCTGAGTTCCCAGTTGTCTTGAACTCACTGAAATCAGATTTCCCTGTTCTGCGTTTCCAGTTGTTTTGAAAGCTGCAGAAATCATGCTGGATTGACAGCATGGCCAATGTTGAATGTTTATCATTTTAAGCCTGGAAAAGAGACCCTTAAACCCAGACTTGGACCACACACCCACTCCACTCCACTGAATAGCAGGATAGTGATTGCTTTACAATGCTTGCAGTTAGCCACTGATTCCTTCCAAATTCATTGTTTAATTCGCGATTTCCAACTTGTTGTGTAATGTTTATGCCGAATGGCCGATGAGCACCGGTACGTTTTATCTATCGTTTCTCTCCATTATTTCTCTTCATATAACATGGATTAAAAAGGAATTTGCCAGTAGATTGTCGACTAAGATTTCTAAATAATGATGTTGACAACCAAAGCAACTGTAGATAAAACGTGATTTGATGTCATTTTATCTGTGACCAATGACCTTGAGCCTTCTTGGATGGGCACTTCTAATGTAACTCTATGGCAGCACCCAAAGGGCTTGAATTTTCGAGCTCTACTCTTAGATTTGGCGGTGACATAGTGTCCCCATGAGTGACAGAACACTGAGCCAATCACGGCGCAATGCTCTGTATTTTCTGCTGGCTTGCCCCACCACCACAGAAAACACTGAGTGAGCTAGGCTGCATTTTGGAGTTGCCTTACTCAAGAAAACAAAAAAGAGACCAAGTTTCTATGCGTCTTTATTAACTCAAATTAAAAAATATTTATATTGCAAACTGATACTTAAACTTGTCGCCCATTTTAAATATTTATTGTTTATCTATTATTTCTCTATGTTCTCGCTGTAATGTTGGGAAGGGCCCGTAAATAAGCATTTCACTGTTAGTCTACACCCGTTATTAACGAAGCAGGTGACGAATACAATATGATGTGATTTGACTGTTATAAGTCCTCAGCTCTGAGGACAAGGGGTATGAATACTTTCTGAAGGCTCTGTAATCTATGTCTTACAGCTCTGAGGACATTGTGGTGAAGCTGAACGGCAGTCAGTTGACGATGGACTACCTGGAAGAGGTTGGTTTTAACGAGCCAATCCTGGTTCTGAAGAAGGACGGTCTAGGGATGTCCATGCCCGCTCCTACCTTCTACATCAATGATGTGGAGAACCATGTTGGTACGTATAGTCCTGTCTCTGTCTACTGCTCTAACAGCTTTAGTAATACCGGAGATGTCTTCTCCTACCTTCTACATGGACGTGGAGAATAGAGGTAGACCGATTTATGATTTTCGATACCGATAATTGGAGGACCAAAAAAGCCGATACCGAAATCGCCTGATTTAAAAAAAAAAAAGTATTTATTTATAATAATGACAATTACAACAATACTGAATGAACACTTATTTTAACTTAATATAATACATCAATAAAATCAATTTAGCCTCAAATAAATAATGAAACATGTTCAATTTGGTTTAAATAATGCAAAAACACAGCGTTGGAGAAGAAAGTAAAAGTGCAATATGTGCCATGTAAGAAAGCTAACGTTTCAGTTCCTTGCTCAGAACATGAGAACAAATGAAAGCTGGTGGTTCCTTTTAACATGAGTCTTCAATATTCCCAGGTAAGAAGTTTTAGGTTGTAGTTATTATAGGAATTATAGGACTATTTTACTCTATACCATTTGTATTTCATATAACTTTGACTATTGGATGTTCTTATATGCACTTTAGTATTGCCAGTGTAACAGTATAGCTTCCGTCCCTCTCCTCGCTCCTCCCTGGGCTTGAACCAGGAACGCAACGACAACAGCTACCGTCAAAGCAGCGTTACCCATGCAGAGCAAGGGGAACAACTACTCCAAGTCTCAGAGCAGTGATGTTTGAAACGCTATTAGCGCGCACCCCGCTAACTAGGTAGCCATGTCACTTCGGTTACACCGGCCTAATCTCGGGAGTTGATAGGCTTGAAGTCATAAACAGCTCAATGCTTGACGCACAACGAAAAGCTGCTGGCAAAACGCACAAAAGTGCTGTTTGAATGAATGCTTACGAGCCTGCTGCTGCTCAGTCAGATACTTAGATACTTGTATGCTTGTATGCTCAGCCAGATTATATGCAACGCAGGCCACGCTAGATAAACTAGTAACATCAACCATGTGTAGTTAACTAGTGATTATGATTGTTTTTTATAAGATAAGTTTAATGCTAGCTAGCAACTTACCTTAGCTTACTGCATTCGCGTAACAGGCAGGCTCCTCGTGGAGTGCAATGTAAAGTAGGTGGTTAGAGCGTTGGACTAGTTAACCGTAAGGTTGCAAGATTGAATCCCCGAGCTGACAAGGTAAAACTCTGTCGTTCTGCCCCTGAACGAGGCAGTTAACCCACTGTTCCTAAGCCATCATTGAAAATAAGAATGTGTTCTTAACTGACTTGCCTAGTTGAATAAAGATTAAATAAAGGTGTAAAAAAAATATATTATAATAATTGGCCAAATCGGTGTCCAAAAATACAGATTTCCGATTGTTATGAAAACTTGAAATCGGCCTAATTAATCGGCCATTCCGATTAATCGGTCGACCTCTAGTGGAGAACTACAGTACTACAATGAGCTCCAAGAGTATTGAGACACATGTTTATTTGATTTGGCTCTGTACTTCAGCACTTTGGATTTGAAATGATACAATGACTGAGGTTAAAGTGCAGACTGTAATTTGATTTTAATTTGAGGGTGAACCGTTTAGACAGTACAGCACTATTTCTACATTGTTCCCAAAAGTATTGGGATAAATTCACTTACACTATACAGTGCTTTCGGAAAGCATTCAGACCCCTTTTCCACATTGTGTTACGTTACAGCCTTATTCTAAAATGGATTCAATAAAATGTTTTTCTCATCATTCTACACACAATAACCCATAATGACCAAGTGAAAACAGGTTTTTTTATACATTTTTACAAATGTATATAAAATTTAAACAAATACCTTATTTACATAATTATTCAGAGTTTTACTATGAGACTCGAAATTGAGCTCAGGGTGCATCCTGTCTCAATTGGTCATCCTTGATGTTTCTATAACTTGATTGGGGTCCACCTGTGGTAAATTCAATTGATTGGACATGATTTGGAAAGACACACACCTGTCTATATAAGGTTCCGTAGTTGACAGTGCATGTCAGACCAAAAACCAAGCCATGAGGTCAAAGGAATTGTCGCTAGAGCACAGAGACAGGATTGCGTCGAGGCAATAATCTGGAGAAGGGTACCAAAACATTTCTGCAGTGTTGAAGGTCCACAAGAAAACAGTGGCCTCCATCATTCTTAAATGGATGAAGTTTGGAACCACCAAGACTTTTCCAAGAGCTGGCTGCCTGGCCAAACTGAGCAATCAGGGGAGAAGGGCCTTGGTCAGGGAGGTGACCAAGAACCCGATGGTCACTCTGACAGAGCTCCAGAGTTCCTTTGTGGAGATGGGAGAACCTTCCAGAAGGACAACCATCTCTGCAGCACTCCACCAATCAGGCCTTTACGGTAGAGTGGCCAGACGGAAGCCACTCCTCAGTAAAATGCACATGACAGTTTGCCAAAAGGCACCTAAAGACTCTCAGACCATGAGAAACAAGATGCTCTGGTCTGACGAAACCAAGATTGAACTCTTTGGCCTGAATGCCAAGTGTCACGTCTGGAGGAAACCTGGCACCATCGCTACGGTGAACCATGGTGGTGGCAGCATCATGCTGTGGGGATGTTTTTCAGTGTCAGGGACTGGGAGACTAGTCAGGATCGAGGGAAAGATGAACAGAGCAAAGACCAGAAATATTTTTATGACAACCTTCTCCAGAGCGCTCAGGACCTCAGACTGGGGCGAAGGTTCACCTTCCAACAGGATAACGACCCTAAGCACACAGCCAAGACAACGTAGGAGTGGCTTCTGGACAAGTCTCTGAATGTCCCTGAGTGGCCCAGCCAGATCCTGGACTTGAACCTGATCAAACATCTCTGTAGAGACCTGAAAATAGCTGTCCAGCGACGCTCCCCATCCAACCTGACAGAGCTTGAGAGGATCTACAGAGAAGAATGGGAGAAACTCTCCAAATACAGGTCTGTCAAGCTTGTAACGTCATACCCAAGAAGACTTGAGGCTGTAATCGGTGCTTCAACAAAGTACTGAGTAAAGGGTCTGAATACTTATGTAAATGTGATATTTTCATTTTTTTATACATTTGCAAATGTTTCTAAAAACAAGTATTTTCTTTGTCATTATGGGGTATTGTGTGTAGATAGCTGAGGATTTTAGAATAAGGATTTTAGTTTTGTAACACAATGTCGAAAGCAAAGGGGCTAAATACTAATCCTAATGCACTGAGTACCACAGTATACTGAGTACACTGAGTATACAGTACACTGAGTATACAGTACACTGAGTACACTGCGTATACAGTACACTGCGTATACAGTACACTGAGTATACAGTACACTGAGTACACTGCGTATACAGTACACTGCGTATACAGTACACTGCGTATACAGTACACTGAGTATACAGTACACTGAGTACACTGAGTATACAGTACACTGAGTACACTGAGTATACAGTACACTGAGTACACTGAGTATACAGTACACTGAGTACACTGAGTATACAGTACACTGAGTACACTGAGTATACAGTACACTGAGTACACTGAGTATACAGTACACTGAGTACACTGAGTATACAGTACACTGAGTACACTGAGTATACAGTACACTGAGTACACTGAGTATACAGTACACTGAGTACACTGAGTATACAGTACACTGAGTATACAGTACACTGAGTACACTGAGTATACAGTACACTGAGTATACAGTACACTGAGTATACAGTACACTGAGTATACAGTACACTGAGTATACAGTATACGGAGTACACTGAGTATACAGTACACTGAGTATACAGTATACGGAGTACACTGAGTATACAGTACACTGAGTATACAGTATACGGAGTACACTGAGTACAACAGTATACTGAGTACACTGAGTAATTAAATGTTAAAATCAACATAGACAAGCATTGGCAGTAGAATGGCCTTGTTGAAGAGCTCAGTGACTTTCAACGTCATAGGATGCCACCTTTTCAGCAAGTCAGTTCCTCAAAATTTCTGCCCTGCTAGAGCTGCCCCCGGTCAACTGTAAGGGCTGTTACTGTGAAGTGCAAACGTCTAGGAACAACAACCGGCAGGTAGCCTTGTGGTTAGAGTGTAGGGGCGGCAGGTAGCCTAGTGGTTAGAGTGTAGAGGTGGCAGGTAGCCTTGTGGTTAGAGTGTAGAGGTGGTAGGTAGCCTAGCGGTTAGAGTGTAGAGGCAGTAGGTAGCCTAGGGGTTAGAGTGTAGAGGAGGCAGGTAGTCTAGTGGTTAGAGTGTAGAGGAGGCAGGTAGTCTAGTGGTTAGAGTGTAGGGGCGGCAGGTAGCCTAGTGGTTAGAGTGTAGGTGCGGCAGGTAGCCTAGTGGTTAGAGGGTAGGGGCGGCAGGTATCCTAGTGGTTAGAGTGTTGGACTAGTAACTGAAAGGTTGCTAGATCAAATCCCCGAGCCGACAAGGTTCAAATCCATCATTCTGCCCCTGATCAAGGCAGTTAACCCACTGTTCCTAGGCCGTCATTGTAAATAAGAATTTGTTCTTAGCTGACTTGCCTAGTTAAATAAAGGTTACATCATACCCCAAGACATTCCAACCTCTCCCCATTACAATAACAGGGGCATTTAGCATTTTGGGTGGGGGTATGATATTTATGCCTCTAACTTCCTCACCCATCATTATTCTCTATTCATTCAGTTCACGTGTCTCTGTCTGTAACCAACACTTCTAGTATTGTTTTTGATCTCCGAGATTCTTTCTTGTCTATTGTTTTATATAGAGTATATTTCAAATGTATTGTATTTTGAACTAGTTCATTTTGTTTCATTTGATATTTAATTTCACTTAAATTTGTTTTAATCTGTCATTTTTCAGTCATAAATTTAATGTTTCAACAGTATTATATGTATAACTATGCTGTTACTATCCGGGACCACAAGAGGGAGCTGTTACCTGCTGTTTCGATCTAGAGCTCAACCTGACACACTGCACCAGTTCTGCCACAAGATTGAACAATGAGATATTTCACCAGATGTGTAAATGTGAAGCATCTGCTTGTCGTTTCCACTCACTACCAAATATGGTAGTGAGAGGAAGCCCAGTGGCCGGCAGTGGGAGAAGATGGAAGGAAATTGAATTTTGGGGACATTCTGCACATTTTCTCATCGATTAAACATTTGATCTGAATAACGTTTTCTGTTCCCAAAACTAGAACCTGTTATGAACAGATATGACTAAGTTTAGTAGACTTTGCCCTTTGCCAACGTTTTAAAAAATTGCGTTGTTTAGAAGGAGTGCATAGTGGATTGTAGTTATTGCACACACGCACCTCACAGAGGAGGCGTGCCCTAATGGAGATATGCAGATGCTAGAATGAGGCAATAGGATCTCACTGGCTCGTACTCTACTCTTCCCACCTCTTTGCTTCATCTGCCCACTATGACTCATGTTCATAATGAATGAATCTTTAATCTTCTGCATATTTAAATGTTGTTGTTTGTTGTGTATGTGTTGCAGGGCCAGACATCGGTGTGGATGTGATAGATGTGACCAAGCAGAAAGACAGTAAAATGAAGCTGAAGGAGTTTGTAGATTACTACTTCAGCACCAGCAGGAAGAAAGTATTAAATGTTATCAACCTGGAGTTCTCTGACACACGGTAAACACAGCTTTGTCTAAATCATTTTCATCATCGGCATGTTAATGATACTTTATGTACTATTCATGTGTTTTATTGAATTCAATTATTTACTAAACCTTTATTTAACCACATTAGTCTTGTTGAGATAAAAATCTTATTTCAAGAGAGACCTAAAACGCGTATGTCTGTCCCATAAGCTAACTGTCTGTCTGTCTGTCTGTCTGTCTCAGTAGCTGTCTGTCTGTCTGTCTCAGTAGCTGTCTGTCTGTCTGTCTCAGTAGCTGTCTGTCTGTCTGTCTCAGTAGCTGTCTGTCTGTCTGTCTCAGTAGCTGTCTGTCTGTCTGTCTGTCTCAGTAGCTGTCTGTCTGTCTCAATAGCTGTCTGTCTGTCTGTCTGTCTGTCTGTCTGTCTCAGTAGCTAACTGTCTGTCTGTCTGTCTCAGTAGCTAACTGTCTGTATGTCTGTCCGTCGGTCTGTCTGTCCCAGTAGCTAACTGTCTGTCTGTCTGTCTGTCTCAGTAGCTGTCTGTCTGTCTGTCTCAGTAGCTGTCTGTCTGTCTCAGTAGCTGTCTGCCTGTCTGTCTCAGTAGCTGTCTGCCTGTCTGTCTCAGTAGCTGTCTGCCTGTCTGTCTCAGTAGCTGTCTGTCTGCCTGTCTGTCTCAGTAGCTGTCTGTCTGTCTGTCTGTCTCAGTAGCTGTCTGTCTGTCTCAATAGCTGTCTGTCTGTCTGTCTGTCTGTCTCAGTAGCTAACTGTCTGTCTGTCTGTCTCAGTAGCTAACTGTCTGTATGTCTGTCCGTCGGTCTGTCTGTCCCAGTAGCTAACTGTCTGTCTGTCTGTCTGTCTCAGTAGCTGTCTGTCTGTCTGTCTCAGTAGCTGTCTGTCTGTCTGTCTGTCTCAGTAGCTGTCTGTCTCAGTAGCTGTCTGTCTGTCTGTCTGTCTCAGTGTCTGTCTGTCTGTCTGTCTCAGTAGCTGTCTGTCTGTCTGTCTCAGTAGCTAACTGTCTGTCTGTCTGTCTCAGTAGCTAACTGTCTGTCTGTCTCAGTAGCTAACTGTCTGTCTGTCTGTCTCAGTAGCTAACTGTCTGTCTGTCTGTCTCAGTAGCTAACTGTCTGTATGTCTGTCTCAGTAGCTAACTGTCTGTATGTCTGTCCCAGAAGCTAACTGTCTGTCTGTCGGTCTGTCTGTCCCAGTAGCTAACTGTCTGTCTGTCTGTCTGTCTCAGTAGCTGTCTGTCTGTCTGTCTCAGTAGCTGTCTGTCTGTCTGTCTCAGTAGCTGTCTGTCTGTCTGTCTGTCTGTCTCAGTAGCTGTCTGTCTGTCTGTCTCAGTAGCTGTCTGTCTGTCTGTCTCAGTAGCTAACTGTCTGTCTGTCTCAGTAGCTAACTGTCTGTCTGTCTCAGTAGCTAACTGTCTGTCTGTCTGTCTCAGTAGCTGTCTGTCTGTCTCAGTAGCTGTCTGCCTGTCTGTCTCAGTAGCTGTCTGCCTGTCTGTCTCAGTAGCTGTCTGCCTGTCTGTCTCAGTAGCTGTCTGTCTGCCTGTCTGTCTCAGTAGCTGTCTGTCTGTCTGTCTGTCTCAGTAGCTGTCTGTCTGTCTCAGTAGCTGTCTGTCTGTCTCAGTAGCTGACTGTCTGTCTGTCTCAGTAGCTGACTGTCTGTCTGTCTCAGTAGCTGTCTGTCTGTCTGTCTCAGTAGCTGTCTGTCTGTCTGTCTCAGTAGCTGTCTGTCTGTCTGTCTCAGTAGCTGTCTGTCTGTCTCAATAGCTGTCTGTCTGTCTGTCTGTCTGTCTCAGTAGCTAACTGTCTGTCTGTCTGTCTCAGTAGCTAACTGTCTGTCTGTCTGTCTCAGTAGCTGTCTGTCTGTCTGTCTCAGTAGCTGTCTGTCTGTCTGTCTGTCTGTCTCAGTAGCTGTCTGTCTGTCTGTCTCAGTAGCTGTCTGTCTGTCTGTCTGTCTCAGTAGCTAACTGTCTGTCTGTCTCAGTAGCTAACTGTCTGTCTGTCTGTCTCAGTAGCTAACTGTCTGTCTGTCTGTCTCAGTAGCTAACTGTCTGTCTGTCTGTCTCAGTAGCTAACTGTCTGTATGTCTGTCTCAGTAGCTAACTGTCTGTATGTCTGTCCCAGAAGCTAACTGTCTGTCTGTCGGTCTGTCTGTCCCAGTAGCTAACTGTCTGTCTGTCTGTCTCAGTAGCTGTCTGTCTGTCTGTCTGTCTCAGTAGCTGTCTGTCTGTCTGTCTCAGTAGCTGTCTGTCTGTCTGTCTCAGTAGCTGTCTGTCTGTCTGTCTCAGTAGCTAACTGTCTGTCTGTCTCAGTAGCTAACTGTCTGTCTGTCTCAGTAGCTAACTGTCTGTCTGTCTCAGTAGCTAACTGTCTGTCTGTCTGTCTCAGTAGCTGTCTGTCTGTCTGTCTCAGTAGCTGTCTGCCTGTCTGTCTCAGTAGCTGTCTGCCTGTCTGTCTCAGTAGCTGTCTGTCTGTCTGTCTCAGTAGCTGTCTGTCTGTCTCTGTAGCTGTCTGTCTGTCTCTGTAGCTGTCTGTCTGTCTCAGTAGCTGTCTGTCTGTCTCAGTAGCTGTCTGTCTGTCTCAGTAGCTGACTGTCTGTCTGTCTCAGTAGCTGACTGTCTGTCTGTCTCAGTAGCTGTCTGTCTGTCTGTCTCAGTAGCTAACTGTCTGTCTGTCTCAGTAGCTAACTGTCTGTCTGTCTCAGTAGCTAACTGTCTGTCTGTCTCAGTAGCTAACTGTCTGTCTGTCTGTCTGTCTCAGTAGCTAACTGTCTGTCTGTCTGTCTCAGTACCTAACTGTCTGTCTGTCTGTGTCTGTCTGTCTCAGTAGCTAACTGTCTGTCTGTCTGTGTCTGTCTGTCTCAGTAGCTAACTGTCTGTCTGTCTGTGTCTGTCTGTCTCAGTAGCTAACTGTCTGTCTGTCTGTCTCAGTAGCTAACTGTCTGTCTGTCTGTCTCAGTAGCTAACTGTCTGTCTGTCTGTCTCAGTAGCTAACTGTCTGTCTGTCTCAGTACCTAACTGTCTGTCTGTCTGTCTCAGTACCTAACTGTCTGTCTGTCTGTCTCAGTAGCTAACTGTCTGTCTGTCTGTCTGTCTGTCTCAGTAGCTAACTGTCTGTCTGTCTGTCTCAGTAGCTAACTGTCTGTCTGTCTGTCTGTCTCAGTAGCTAACTGTCTGTCTGTCTGTCTGTCTCAGTAGCTAACTGTCTGTCTGTCTGTGTCTGTCTGTCTCAGTAGCTAACTGTCTGTCTGTCTGTCTCAGTAGCTAACTGTCTGTCTGTCTGTGTCTGTCTGTCTCAGTAGCTAACTGTCTGTCTGTCTGTGTCTGTCTGTCTCAGTAGCTAACTGTCTGTCTGTCTGTCTGTCTGTCTGTCTGTCTCAGTAGCTAACTGTCTGTCTGTCTGTCTGTCTGTCTCAGTAGCTAACTGTCTGTCTGTCTGTCTGTCTCAGTAGCTAACTGTCTGTCTGTTTCAGTAGCTAACTGTCTGTCTGTCTGTCTGTCCCAGTAGCTGTCTGTCTGTCTGTCTGTCTGTCTGTCTGTCTGTCTGTCTGTCTGTCTGTCTGTCCCAGTAGCTAACTGTCTGTATGTCTGTCCCAGTAGCTAACTGTCTGTGATTATATTGTAGTCTTTGGAATGGACAGTATAGTGGAGAGCCCTCATATCGTTTCTAACATTACATGACATGGTTGTTTGGTTCTCTCTCACACCTCTCTCAGGATGGACAGTATAGTGGAGAGCCCTCAGATTGTGCGGAGGTTGTCGTGGGTAGAGAACTACTGGCCAGACGATGCTCTCCTGGGGAAACCTAAAGTCACTAAGTACTGTCTGATCGGTGTTAAAGACAGCTACACTGACTTCCACATCGAGTGTGGAGGGGCCTCCGTATGGTACCACGTACTCAAGGTATGACACAGTTAATCACCTTATTTATCCAGGTAGGTTCATCAAGAAAACATGTCTGTACAGCCAGTATGCAATGTGCAGTACGCTGAACAAGGAGGAGTCCTTAGGCACGGTTATAATGATCAACTAAAACTCACTATTCCCTATATAGTGCACGACGTTAGACCAGGGCCCTATTCCCTATATAGTGCACTACGTTAGACCAGGGCCCTATTCCCTATATAGTGCACTACTTTAGACCAGGGCCCTATTCCCTATATAGT
This sequence comes from Oncorhynchus tshawytscha, assembly GCF_018296145.1. Classification (NCBI taxonomy): domain Eukaryota; kingdom Metazoa; phylum Chordata; class Actinopteri; order Salmoniformes; family Salmonidae; genus Oncorhynchus; species Oncorhynchus tshawytscha. The sequence goes on from NW_024609103.1 coordinate 29,119, forward strand.
GCACTATGTTAGACCAGGGCCCTATTCCCTATATAATGCACTACTTTAGACCAGGGCCCTATTCTCTATATAATGCACTACTATAGACCAGGGCCCTATTCCCTGTATAGTGCACTACTTTAGACCAGGGCCCTATTCCCTATATAGTGCACTACTTTAGACCAGGGCCTCTGTAGCATGAGTCTATAACTAACCATAAACAATCAAAACAATGATAAACTGGTCCTGTTGTTTCCAGGGAGAGAAGATCTTCTTCCTGATCAAGCCCACGTCAGCCAACCTATCGCTGTACGAGCGCTGGAGGTCCTCAGCCAATCACACAGAGATGTTCTTCGCTGACCAGGTGGACAAGTGTTACAAGTGCACTCTGAAGCAGGGACAGACCCTATTCATACCATCAGGTTAGTGCACTCTGAAGTAGGGACAGACCCTATTCATACCATCAGGTTAGTGCACTCTGAAGCAGCGACCATCAGGTTAGTGCACTCTGAAGTAGTGTTCATACCATCAGGTTAGTGCACTCTGAAGTAGGGACCATCAGGTTAGTGCACTCTCAAGTAGGGTCAGACCCTATTCATACCATCAGGTTAGTGCACTCTGAAGCAGGGAGCATCAGGTTAGTGCACTCTGAAGTAGGGAGCATCAGGTTAGTGCCCTCTGAAGTAGGGACAGACCCTATTCATACCATCAGGTTAGTGCACTCTGAAGTAGGGACCATCAGGTTAGTGCACTCTGAAGCAGGGACCATCAGGTTAGTGCACTCTGAAGTAGGGACCATCAGGTTAGTGCACTCTCAAGTAGGGTCAGACCCTATTCATACCATCAGGTTAGTGCACTCTGAAGTAGGGACAGACCCTATTCATACCATCAGGTTAGTGTACTCTGAAGTAGGGACAGACCCTATTCATACCATCAGGTTAGTGCACTCTGAAGTAGGGACCATCAGGTTAGTGCACTCTGAAGTAGGGACAGACCCTATTCATACCATCAGGTTAGTACACTCTGAAGTAGGGACCATCAGGTTAGTGCACTCTGAAGTAGGGACCATCAGGTTAGTGCACTCTGAAGTAGGGACCATCAGGTTAGTGCACTCTGAAGTAGGGACCATCAGGTTAGTGCACTCTGAAGTAGGGACCATCAGGTTAGTGCACTCTGAAGCAGGGACCATCAGGTTAGTGCACTCTGAAGCAGGGACCATCAGGTTAGTGCACTCTGAAGCAGGGACCATCAGGTTAGTGCACTCTGAAGCAGGGACCATCAGGTTAGTGCACTCTGAAGTAGGGACCATCAGGTTAGTGCACTCTGAAGTAGGGACCATCAGGTTAGTGCACTCTGAAGTAGGGACCATCAGGTTAGTGCACTCTGAAGTAGGGACCATCAGGTTAGTGCACTCTGAAGTAGGGACCATCAGGTTAGTGCACTCTGAAGCAGGGACCATCAGGTTAGTGCACTCTGAAGCAGGGACCATCAGGTTAGTGCACTCTGAAGCAGGGACCATCAGGTTAGTGCACTCTGAAGCAGGGACCATCAGGTTAGTGCACTCTGAAGTAGGGACCATCAGGTTAGTGCACTCTCAAGTAGGGTCAGACCCTATTCATACCATCAGGTTAGTGCACTCTGAAGTAGGGACCTACCCTATTCATACCATCAGGTTAGTGCACTCTGAAGTAGGGACCATCAGGTTAGTGCACTCTGAAGTAGGGACCATCAGGTTAGTGCACTCTGAAGTAGGGACCATCAGGTTAGTGCACTCTGAAGTAGGGACCATCAGGTTAGTGCACTCTGAAGCAGGGACCATCAGGTTAGTGCACTCTGAAGTAGGGACCATCAGGTTAGTGCACTCTGAAGTAGTGTTCATACCATCAGGTTAGTGCACTCTGAAGTAGCGACCATCAGGTTAGTGCACTCTGAAGTAGGGACCATCAGGTTAGTGCACTCTGAAGTAGGGACCATCAGGTTAGTGCACTCTGAAGTAGGGTCAGACCCTATTCATACCATCAGGTTAGTGCACTCTGAAGTAGGGTCAGACCCTATTCATACCATCAGGTTAGTGCACTCTGAAGTAGGGACCATCAGGTTAGTGCACTCTGAAGCAGGGACCATCAGGTTAGTGCACTCTGAAGTAGGGACCATCAGGTTAGTGCACTCTGAAGTAGGGACCATCAGGTTAGTGCACTCTGAAGTAGGGACCATCAGGTTAGTGCACTCTGAAGTAGGGACCATCAGGTTAGTGCACTCTGAAGTAGGGACCATCAGGTTAGTGCACTCTGAAGTAGGGACCATCAGGTTAGTGCACTCTGAAGTAGGGACCATCAGGTTAGTGCACTCTGAAGTAGGGACCATCAGGTTAGTGCACTCTGAAGTAGGGACCATCAGGTTAGTGTACTCTGAAGCAGGGACCATCAGGTTAGTGCACTCTGAAGTAGGGACCATCAGGTTAGTGCACTCTGAAGTAGGGACAGACCCTATTCATACCATCAGGTTAGTGCACTCTGAAGTAGGGACCATCAGGTTAGTGCACTCTGAAGTAGCGACCATCAGGTTAGTGCACTCTGAAGTAGGGACCATCAGGTTAGTGCACTCTGAAGTAGGGACAGACCCTATTCATACCATCAGGTTAGTGCACTCTGAAGTAGGGTCAGACCCTATTCATACCATCAGGTTAGTGCACTCTGAAGTAGGGACCATCAGGTTAGTGCACTCTGAAGTAGGGACCATCAGGTTAGTGCACTCTGAAGTAGGGACCATCAGGTTAGTGCACTCTGAAGTAGGGACCATCAGGTTAGTGCACTCTGAAGTAGGGACCATCAGGTTAGTGCACTCTGAAGTAGGGACCATCAGGTTAGTGCACTCTGAAGTAGGGACCATCAGGTTAGTGCACTCTGAAGTAGGGACCATCAGGTTAGTGCACTCTGAAGTAGGGACCATCAGGTTAGTGCACTCTGAAGTAGGGACCATCAGGTTAGTGTACTCTGAAGCAGGGACCATCAGGTTAGTGCACTCTGAAGTAGGGACCATCAGGTTAGTGCACTCTGAAGTAGGGACCATCAGGTTAGTGCACTCTGAAGTAGCGACCATCAGGTTAGTGCACTCTGAAGTAGGGACCATCAGGTTAGTGCACTCTGAAGTAGGGACAGACCCTATTCATACCATCAGGTTAGTGCACTCTGAAGTAGGGTCAGACCCTATTCATACCATCAGGTTAGTGCACTCTGAAGTAGGGACCATCAGGTTAGTGCACTCTGAAGTAGGGACAGACCCTATTCATATCATCAGGTTAGTGCACTCTGAAGTAGGAACCATCAGGTTAGTGCCCTCTGAAGTAGGGACCATCAGGTTAGTGCACTCTGAAGTAGGGACAGACCCTATTCATACCATCAGGTTAGTGCACTCTGAAGTAGGGTCAGACCCTATTCATACCATCAGGTTAGTGCACTCTGAAGTAGGGACAGACCCTATTCATACCATCAGGTTAGTGCACTCTGAAGTAGGAACCATCAGGTTAGTGCACTCTGAAGTAGGGACAGACCCTATTCATACCATCAGGTTAGTGCACTCTGAAGTAGGGACCATCAGGTTAGTGCACTCTGAAGTAGGAACCATCAGGTTAGTGCACTCTGAAGTAGGGACCATCAGGTTAGTGTACTCTGAAGTAGGGACAGACCCTATTCATACCATCAGGTTAGTGCACTCTGAAGTAGGGACCATCAGGTTAGTGCACTCTGAAGTAGGAACCATCAGGTTAGTGCACTCTGAAGTAGGAACCATCAGGTTAGTGTACTCTGAAGTAGGGACAGACCCTATTCATACCATCAGGTTAGTGCACTCTGAAGTAGGGACCATCAGGTTAGTGTACTCTGAAGTAGGGACAGACCCTATTCATACCATCAGGTTAGTGCACTCTGAAGTAGGGACCATCAGGTTAGTGCACTCTGAAGTAGGAACCATCAGGTTAGTGCACTCTGAAGCAGGGACAGACCCTATTCATACCATCAGGTTAGTGCACTCTGAAGTAGGGACAGACCCTATTCATACCATCAGGTTAGTGCACTCTGAAGTAGGGACCATCAGGTTAGTGTACTCTGAAGTAGGGACCATCAGGTTAGTGTACTCTGAAGTAGGGACAGACCCTATTCATACCATCAGGTTAGTGCACTCTGAAGTAGGGACCATCAGGTTAGTGTACTCTGAAGTAGGGACAGACCCTATTCATACCATCAGGTTAGTGTACTCTGAAGTAGGGACAGACCCTATTCATACCATCAGGTTAGTGTACTCTGAAGTAGGGACAGACCCTATTCATACCATCAGGTTAGTGCACTCTGAAGTAGGGACCATCAGGTTAGTGTACTCTGAAGTAGGGACAGACCCTATTCATACCATCAGGTTAGTGCACTCTGAAGTAGGGACCATCAGGTTAGTGCACTCTGAAGTAGGAACCATCAGGTTAGTGCACTCTGAAGCAGGGACAGACCCTATTCATACCATCAGGTTAGTGCACTCTGAAGTAGGGACCATCAGGTTAGTGCACTCTGAAGTAGGGACAGACCCTATTCATACCATCAGGTTAGTGCACTCTGAAGTAGGAACCATCAGGTTAGTGCACTCTGAAGTAGGGACCATCAGGTTAGTGCACTCTGAAGTAGGGACAGACCCTATTCATACCATCAGGTTAGTGCACTCTGAAGTAGGGACAGACCCTATGTATATAATGTGTTTGTGTGTTTATATTTTATTCGTTATTTTACCAGGTAAGTTGACTGAGAACATGTTCTCAATTACAGCAACGACCTGGGGAATAGTTACAGGGGAGAGGAGGGGGATGAATGAGGGGAGAGGAGGGGGATGTTTGAGGGGAGAGGAGGGGATGTTTGAGGGGAGAGGAGGGGATGTTTGAGGGGGAGAGGAGGGGGATGTTTGAGGGGAGAGGAGGGGGATGTTTGAGGGGAGAGGAGGGGGATGTTTGAGGGGAGAGGAGGGGGATGTTTGAGGGGAGAGGAGGGGGATGTTTGAGGGGAGAGGAGGGGGATGTTTGAGGGGAGAGGAGGGGGATGAATGAGGGGGATGTTTGAGGGGAGAGGAGGGGGATGAATGAGGTGAGAGGAAGGGGATGAATGAGGTGAGAGGGGGATGAATGAGGGGAGAGGAGGAGGGGGATGTTTGAGGGGAGAGGAGGGGGATGAATGAGGGGAGAGGAGGGGGATGAATGAGGTGAGAGGAGGGGGATGAATGAGGTGAGAGGGGGATGAATGAGGGGAGAGGAGGGGGATGTTTGAGGGGAGAGGAGGGGGATGAATGAGGTGAGAGGGGGATGAATGAGGTGAGAGGGGGATGAATGAGGGGAGAGGAAGGGGATGAATGAGGTGAGAGGAGGGGGATGAATGAGGTGAGAGGAAGGGGATGAATGAGGTGAGAGGAAGGGGATGAATGAGGTGAGAGGAGGGGGATGAATGAGGTGAGAGGAAGGGGATGAATGAGGTGAGAGGAGGGGGATGAATGAGGTGAGAGGAGGGGGATGAATGAGGTGAGAGGGGGATGAATGAGGGGAGAGGAGGGGGATGTTTGAGGGGAGAGGAGGGGGATGAATGAGGTGAGAGGGGGATGAATGAGGTGAGAGGAGGGGGATGAATGAGGTGAGAGGAGGGGGATGAATGAGGTGAGAGGAGGGGGATGAATGAGGTGAGAGGAGGGGGATGAATGAGGTGAGAGGAGGGGGATGAATGAGGTGAGAGGAGGGGGATGAATGAGGTGAGAGGAGGGGGATGAATGAGGTGAGAGGAGGGGGATGAATGAGGGGAGAGGAAGGGGATGAATGAGGTGAGAGGAGGGGGATGAATGAGGTGAGAGGAAGGGGATGAATGAGGTGAGAGGAAGGGGATGAATGAGGTGAGAGGAGGGGGATGAATGAGGTGAGAGGAAGGGGATGAATGAGGGGAGAGGGGGATGAATGAGGGGAGAGGAGGGGGATGAATGAGCCAATTGTAAACTGTATATAATGTATGTAATGTGTTGGTGTGTATATAATGTGTTGGTGTGTATATAATGTGTTGGTGTGTATATAATGTTTGTATATAATGTGTTGGTGTGTATATAATGTGTGTATATAATGTGTTGGTGTGTATGTAATGTGTTTGTGTGTATATAATGTGTTGGTGTGTATGTAATGTGTTGGTGTGTATATAATGTGTGTATATAATGTGTTGGTGTGTATATAATGTGTTGGTGTGTATATAATGTGTTGGTGTGTATATAATGTGTGTATATAATGTGTTAGTGTGTATATAATGTGTTGGTGTGTATATAATGTGTGTATAGAATGTGTTGGTGTGTATATAATGTGTTGGTGTGTATGTAATGTGTATATATAATGTGTTGGTGTGTATATAACGTGTGTATATAATGTGTTGGTGTGTATATAATGTGTGTATATAATGTGTTGGTGTGTATATAATGTGTGTATATAATGTGTTGGTGTGTATATAATGTGTTGGTGTGTATATAATGTGTGTATATAATGTGTTAGTGTGTATATAATGTGTTGGTGTGTATATAATGTGTGTATATAATGTGTTGGTGTGTATATAATGTGTTAGTGTGTATATAATGTGTTGGTGTGTATATAATGTGTGTATATAATGTGTTGGTGTGTATATAATGTGTATATAATGTGTTAGTGTGTATATAATGTGTGTATATAATGTGTTGGTGTGTATATAATGTGTGTATGTAATGTGTATGTAATGTGTTGGTGTGTATATAATGTGTTAGTGTGTATATAATGTGTGTATATAATGTGTTGGTGTGTATGTAATGTGTTGGTGTGTATATAATGTGTGTATATAATGTGTTAGTGTGCATATAATGTGTGTATATAATGTGTTGGTGTGTATATAATGTGTTGGTGTGTATGTAATGTGTTGGTGTGTATATAATGTGTGTATATAATGTGTGTATGTAATGTGTTGGTGTGTATATAATGTGTTGGTGTGTATATAATGTGTGTATGTAATGTGTTGGTGTGTATATAATGTGTTGGTGTGTATATAATGTGTGTATATAATGTGTTGGTGTGTATATAATGTGTGTATATAATGTGTTGGTGTGTATATAATGTGTGTATGTAATGTGTTGGTGTGTATATAATGTGTGTATATAATGTGTTGGTGTGTATATAATGTGTTGGTGTGTATGTAATGTGTTAGTGTGTATATAATGTGTTGGTGTGTATAATGTGTTGGTGTGTATATAATGTGTGTATATAATGTGTTGGTGTGTATATAATGTGTTGGTGTGTATATAATGTGTTGGTGTGTATATAATGTGTGTATATAATGTGTTAGTGTGTATATAATGTGTTAGTGTGTATATAATGTGTTAGTGTGTATATAATGTGTTGGTGTGTATATAATGTGATGGTGTGTATATAATGTGTTAGTGTGTATATAATGTGTTAGTGTGTATATAATGTGTTGGTGTGTATATAATGTGTTGGTGTGTATATAATGTGATTGTGTGTATATAATGTGTTAGTGTGTATATAATGTGTTAGTGTGTATATAATGTGTTGGTGTGTATATAATGTGTTGGTGTGTATATAATGTGTGTATATAATGTGTTAATGTGTATATAATGTGTTAGTGTGTATATAATGTGTGTATATAATGTGTTGGTGTGTATATAATGTGTGTATGTAATGTGTTGGTGTGTATATAATGTGTTGGTGTGTATATAATGTGTGTATATAATGTGTTGGTATGTAATGTGTTGGTGTGTATATAATGTGTGTATATAATGTGTGTATATAATGTGTTGGTGTGTATATAATGTGTGTATATAATGTGTTGGTGTGTATGTAATATGTTAGTGTGTATATAATGTGTGTATGTAATGTGTTAGTGTGTATATAATGTGTGTATATAATGTGTTGGTGTGTATATAATGTGTTAGTGTGTATATAATGTGTGTATATAATGTGTTAGTGTGTATATAATGTGTTGGTATGTAATGTGTTGGTGTGTATATAATGTGTGTATATAATGTGTTGGTGTGTATATAATGTGTATATAATGTGTTAGTGTGTATATAATTTGTGTATATAATGTGTTGGTGTGTATATAATGTGTGTATATAATGTGTGTATATAATGTGTTAGAGTGTATATAAAATGTTAGTGTGTATATAATGTGTTGGTGTGTATGTAATGTGTTGGTGTGTGTAATGTGTTGGTGTGTATATAATGTGTTGGTGTGTATATAATGTGTTGGTGTGTATATAATGTGTTAATGTGTATATAATGTGTTGGTGTGTATGTAATGTGTGTATATAATGTGTTGGTGTGTATATAATGTGTGTATATAATGTGTTGGTGTGTATATAATGTGTGTATGTAATGTGTTGGTGTGTATATAATGTGTGTATATTATGTGTTGGTGTGTATATAATGTGTTGGTGTGTATATAATGTGTTGGTGTGTATATAATGTGTGTATATAATGTGTTGGTGTGTATATAATGTGTTGGTGTGTATAATGTGTGTATATAATGTGTTGGTGTGTATATAATGTGTATGTAATGTGTTGGTGTGTATATAATGTGTTGGTGTGTATATAATGTGTATATAATGTGTTGGTGTGTATATAATGTGTGTATATAATGTGTTGGTGTGTATATAATGTGTATGTAATGTGTTGGTGTGTATATAATGTGTTGGTGTGTATATAATGTGTATATAATGTGTTGGTGTGTATATAATGTGTGTATATAATGTGTTGGTGTGTATATAATGTGTGTATGTAATGTGTTGGTGTGTATATAATGAGTTGGTGTGTATATAATGTGTTGGTGTGTATATAATGTGTTGGTGTGTATATAATGTGTTTTTTGTGTATATAATGTGTATGTAATGTGTTGGTGTGTATATAATGTGTGTATATAATGTGTTGGTGTGTATATAATGAGTTGGTGTGTATATAATGTGTTGGTGTGTATATAATGTGTTGGTGTGTATATAATGTGTGTATATAATGTGTTGGTGTGTATGTAATGTGTTGGTGTGTATATAATGTGTTGGTGTGTATATAATGTGTTGGTGTGTATATAATGTGTTGGTGTGTATATAATGTGTGTATATAATGTGTGTATATAATGTGTTGGTGTGTATATAATGTGTTGGTGTGTATATAATGTGTTGGTGTGTATGTAATGTGTATATAATGTGTTGGTGTGTATATAATGTGTTAGTGTGTATATAATGTGTTGGTGTGTATATAATGTGTTGGTGTGTATATAATGTGTGTATGTAATGTGTTGGTGTGTATATAATGTGTTGGTGTGTATATAATGTGTTGGTGTGTATATAATGTGTTGGTGTGTATGTAATGTGTGTATATAATGTGTTGGTGTGTATATAATGTGTTGGTGTGTATAATGTGTGTATATAATGTGTTGGTGTGTATATAATGTGTATGTAATGTGTTGGTGTGTATATAATGTGTTGGTGTGTATATAATGTGTTGGTGTGTATATAATGTGTGTATATAATGTGTTGGTGTGTATGTAATGTGTTGGTGTGTATATAATGTGTGTATGTAATGTGTTGGTGTGTATGTAATGTGTTGGTGTGTATATAATGTGTTGGTGTGTATATAATGTGTGTATATAATGTGTTGGTGTGTATATAATGTGTTGGTGTGTATATAATGTGTTGGTGTGTATATAATGTGTTGGTGTGTATATAATGTGTTGGTGTGTATATAATGTGTGTATATAATGTGTTGGTGTGTATATGATGTGTGTATGTAATGTGTTGGTGTGTATATAATGTGTGTATATAATGTGTTGGTGTGTATATAATGTGTGTATATAATGTGTTGGTGTGTATATAATGTGTGTATATAATGTGTTGGTGTGTATATAATGTGTGTATATAATGTGTTGGTGTGTATAGAATGTGTGTATGTAATGTGTTGGTGTGTATATAATGTGTTGGTGTGTATGTAATGTGTTGGTGTGTGTATGTAATGTGTGTATATAATGTGTGTATGTAATGTGTGCATATAATGTTTGTATGTAATGTGTTGGTGTGTATATAATGTGTTGGTGTGTATATAATGTGTTGGTGTGTATATAATGTGTTGGTGTGTATATAATGTGTGTATATAATGTGTTGGTGTGTATATAATGTGTGTATATAATGTGTTGGTGTGTATATAATGTGTGTATATAATGTGTTGGTGTGTATATAATGTGTATATATAATGTGTTGGTGTGTATATAATGTGTGTATATAATGTGTTGGTGTGTATATAATGTTTATATATAATGTGTTGGTGTGTATATAATGTGTGTATATAATGTGTTGGTGTGTATATAATGTGTGCATATAATGTGTTGGTGTGTATATAATGTGTGTATATAATGTGTTGGTGTGTATATAATGTGTTGGTGTGTATATAATGTGTTAATGTGTATATAATGTGTTGGTATGTATGTAATGTGTATATAATGTGTTGGTGTGTATATAATGTGTATATAATGTGTTGGTGTGTATATAATGTGTTGGTATGTTTGTAATGTGTATATAATGTGTATATAATGTTTTCTGTTCCTAGGTTGGATCAATGCAGTTCTGACTCCAGTGGACACGCTGGCCTTTTCCGGACACTTTGTCCACAACCTGAGTGTTGAGATGCAGATGAGGTGAGAACATCACTAGTTTCGATGAGGAGGTGGAGACTCCACTTTAACGGACGAGACAAAACCTTCAGCTGTGAGGTCACAACGTTTATTCTCCCAGGTAAAGCACATAGTTTATCTGAAGTTATTTTCCATCTCTTTGTGTCGTCTTCTCCCCCTCCCAGAGCGTACGAGGTGGAGAAGCGTCT
>NW_024609103.1:45000-108257 GCF_018296145.1 Oncorhynchus tshawytscha
CTCTCTCTCTGTCTCGCTCTCTGTCTCTCTCTCTGTCTCGCACTCTGTCTCGCTCTCTGTCTCGCTCTCTCTCTCTCTCTCTCTGTCTCACTCTCTCTCTGTCTCTCTCTCTGTCTCGCTCTCTGTCTCTCTCTCTGTCTCTCTCTCTGTCTCGCTCTCTGTCTCTCTCTCTGTCTCGCACTCTGTCTCGCTCTCTGTCTCGCTCTCTCTCTCTCTCTCTCTGTCTCACTCTCTCTCTGTCTCTCTCTCTCTGTCTCGCTCTCTGTCTCTCTCTCTCTCTCTCTCTCTCTCTCTGTCTCGCTCTCTCTCTCTCTCTCTCTCTCTCTCTCTCTCTCTCTCTCTCTCTCTGTCTCACTCTCTCTGTCTCTCTCTCTGTCTCGCTCTCTGTCTCGCTCTCTGTCTCACTCTCTCTCTGTCTCACTCTCTCTCTGTCTCTCTCTCTGTCTCGCTCTCTGTCTCGCTCTCTCTCTCTCTCTGTCTCTCTCTCTGTCTCGCTCTCTGTCTCTCTCTCTGTCTCACTCTCTCTCTCTCTCTCTCTCTCTCTCACTCTCTCTCTGTCTCTCTCTCTGTCTCGCTCTCTGTCTCACTCTCTCTCTCTCTCTCTCTCTATGTCTCACTCTCTCTCTGTCTCTCTCTCTGTCTCGCTCTCTGTCTCGCTCTCTGTCTCACTCTCTGTCTCACTCTCTCTCTCTCTCTCTCTCTCTCTGTCTCACTCTCTCTCTGTCTCTCTCTCTGTCCCCTCTCTCTCTCTCTCTCTCTCTCTGTCTCGCTCTCTGTCTCTCTCTCTGTCTCGCACTCTGTCTCGCTCTCTGTCTCGCTCTCTCTCTCTCTCTCTCTCTCTGTCTCACTCTCTCTCTGTCTCTCTCTCTCTGTCTCGCACTCTGTCTCGCTCTCTGTCTCGCTCTCTCTCTCTCTCTCTGTCTCACTCTCTCTCTCTCTCTCTCTCTCTCTGTCTCACTCTCTCTCTGTCTCTCTCTCTGTCTCGCTCTCTGTCTCGCTCTCTGTCTCACTCTCTCTCTCTCTCTCTCTCTCTGTCTCACTCTCTCTCTGTCTCTCTCTCTGTCTCACTCTCTCTCTCTCTCTCTCTCTGTCTCGCTCTCTGTCTCTCTCTCTGTCTCGCACTCTGTCTCGCTCTCTGTCTCGCTCTCTCTCTCTCTCTCTCTCTCTGTCTCACTCTCTCTCTGTCTCTCTCTCTGTCTCGCTCTCTGTCTCTCTCTCTGTCTCTCTCTCTGTCTCGCTCTCTGTCTCGCTCTCTGTCTCGCTCTCTGTCTCTCTCTCTGTCTCACTCTCTCTCTCTCTCTCTCTGTCTCGCTCTCTGTCTCGCTCTCTGTCTCGCTCTCTCTGTGTGATTTAACTCCTCTCAGCTGGCCACAGTGCTCTGTTTACATTTCCACTGAATGCTTTTTCTCTCTCTGCTGTACTGTAGCCGGATTGCCTTCTTAAAATAACATTGCCAACATACTGTAGGTTGTGTCCACAATGGCAACCAATTCTCTATATAGTGCACTACTCACTACCAGGTCCCATAGGGCTGGTAGTGCCCTATGTAGGGAATATGGTGCAGTCTTAAGAACACAGGGGTTTCTTACCCATTATTCTCTTCAGGAGAATAGTTCTAATGTCCAGGTCATATCTATCTCTACGTCAGGGATCCTTGTCTTAGTACAGGACTGTATTTTGGTGAGGTGAACATGGCTCATATAATGTTATAGGAGAGATATCTGATCTAAACAACACATTCTATCTGAACGTTCCTGAACATCCTCTTTGACTAACCCCACCCACCTGACAGGGTTCCATCTCTTTTCATGTTATTAACTAGCAGCAGAGTTTGTGGATGTATTTCCTGTCTATCAGTGTAGAGACAGCCTTCACAGACAGACAGCTCGAGGTAGCCTTCGCAGACAGACAGCTAGCTAGAGGCAGCCTTCGCAGACAGACAGCTAGTTCCAGGCAGCCTTCACAGACAGACAGCTTGAGATAGACAGCTCGAGGCAGCCTTCGCAGACAGACAGACAGCTCGAGGCAGCCTTCGCAGACAGACAGCTTGAGATAGACAGACAGCTCGAGGCAGCCTTCGCAGACAGACAGACAGCTCGAGGCAGCCTTCGCAGACAGACAGACAGCTCGAGGCAGCCTTCGCAGACAGACAGACAGCTCGAGGCAGCCTTCGAGACAGACAGACAGCTCGAGGCAGCCTTCGCAGACAGACAGACAGCTCGAGGCAGCCTTCGCAGACAGACAGACAGCTCGAGGCAGCCTTCGCAGACAGACAGCTCGAGGTAGCCTTCGCAGACAGACAGACAGCTCGAGGCAGCCTTCGCAGACAGACAGACAGCTCGAGGTAGCCTTCGCAGACAGACAGACAGCTCGAGGCAGCCTTCGCAGACAGACAGACAGCTCGAGGCAGCCTTCGCAGACAGACAGACAGCTCGAGGCAGCCTTCGCAGACAGACAGACAGCTCGAGGCAGCCTTCGCAGACAGACAGACAGCTCGAGGCAGCCTTCGCAGACAGACAGACAGCTCGAGGCAGCCTTCGCAGACAGACAGACAGCTCGAGGCAGCCTTCGCAGACAGACAGACAGCTCGAGGCATGCAACTAGAAGCATGAGTCTGAATTAAACAGCCTTCAGCTTGCAGTAACATGTTCCAGGATGCACTACTCAGATGTTATAGGGATTGTTTTCTGTTATTAAACCAGAATGGATCCAGTTTCAACAACTTTGTGGAGTCGGTAAACAGAGTTATATTTTCCTTGCTGTGTATGAAATGTGTGGTGACAAGGCTCTGAATGTAGATGTGTTGTGATTGGTTAAATACTGACAGCAGTTAGGCTAGAGGGCGCCGTTATCTGACAGCACAAAGAGGCTTTTATGAAACATCACAGCTCTGTACGGCTCCTGACTTCAGCTCCATCAATGTTAAACAAGTGAATGAACAGAACCCGTTAAGTCCATTAATTAAACCTTTATTTCATCAGATTGTCCCATTGAGGTTAAAATACCTCTTCACCAAGGGAGAGCTGTCAGACCTCTTCACCGAGGGAGAGCTGTCAGACCTCTTCACCGAGGGAGAGCTGCCTGACCTCTTCACCGAGGGAGAGCTGTCAGACCTCTTTACCGAGGGAGAGCTGTCAGACCTCTTTACCGAGGGAGAGCTGTCAGACCTCTTCACCGAGGGAGAGCTGTCAGACCTCTTCACCGAGGGAGAGCTGCCTGACCTCTTCACCGAGGGAGAGCTGTCAGACCTCTTTACCGAGGGAGAGCTGTCAGACCTCTTTACCGAGGGAAAGCTGCCTGACCTCTTTACCGAGGGAGAGCTGCCTGACCTCTTCACCGAGGGAGAGCTGTCAGACCTCTTTACCGAGGGAGAGCTGTCAGACCTCTTCACCGAGGGAGAGCTGTCAGACCTCTTCACCGAGGGAGAGCTGTCAGACCTCTTCACCGAGGGAGAGCTGTCTGACCTCTTCACCGAGGGAGAGCTGTCTGACCTCTTCACCGAGGGAGAGCTGTCTGACCTCTTCACCGAGGGATTGCTGTCTGACCTCTTCACCGAGGGATTGCTGTCTGACCTCTTCACCGAGGGAGAGCTGTCTGACCTCTTCACCGAGGGAGAGCTGTCTGACCTCTTCACCGAGGGAGAGCTGTCTGACCTCTTCACCGAGGGAGAGCTGTCTGACCTCTTCACCGAGGGAGAGCTGTCTGACCTCTTCACAGAGGGAGAGCTGTCTGACCTCTTCACCGAGGGAGAGCTGTCTGACCTCTTCACCGAGGGAGAGCTGTCTGACCTCTTCACCGAGGGAGAGCTGTCTGACCTCTTCACCGAGGGAGAGCTGTCTGACCTCTTCACCGAGGGAGAGCTGTCTGACCTCTTCACCGAGGGAGAGCTGTCTGACCTCTTCACCGAGGGAGAGCTGTCTGACCTCTTTACCGAGGGAGAGCTGTCAGACCTCTTTACCGAGGGAGAGCTGTCAGCCCTGTTAGAGGCTGTCAACATGTGTTTTAACAGTATTCTGTCTTGTTTCAGGTTTACACAAGGCCAACAGACAGCCAGCTGCCTACCTGATCCATGGAGCTAAGATCATCAATGGAGCCTTCAGGGCCTGGACTAAGAAACAGGCAAGTTTGGTTTCCTCCTTTACATCTATTACAACTATATACCTTCAAATACCTGCTACTCTACTTGACCAAAAGTATGTGGACACCTGCTGGTCAAACATCTCATTCCAAAATCATGGCCATTAATATGGAGTTTGCTGCTATTACAGCCTCCACTCTTCGGGGAAGGCTTTCCACTAGATGTTGGAACACTGCTGTGGGGACTTGCTTCCATTTAGCCACAAGAGCATTAGTGAGGTCGGGCACTGATGTTGGGTGATTAGACCTGGCTCGCAGTCGGCATTCTAATTCATCATAAAGGTGTTCATTGGGGTTGAGGTCAGGGCTCAGTCTAGTTCTTCTACACCGATCTTTGTGCATGGGGCATTGCCATGTTGAAACAGGAAAGGGCCTTCCCCAAACCTTTGCCACAAAGTTGGAGGCACAGAATCATCTACAATGTCATTGTATGCTGTAGCGTTAAGATTTCCCTTCACTGGAACTAAGGGGCCTGAACCTTGAAAAACAGCCCCAGACCATTATTCCTCATCCACCAAACTTTACAGTTGACACTATGCATTCGGAAAGGTGGCATCCTACGACAGGGCCAAGTTGAAAGTCACTGAACTTTTCTGTAAAGCCATTCTACTGTCAATGTTTGTCTATGGAGATTACATGGCTGTGTGCTCGATTTTTATACACCTGTCAGCAACGGGTGTGGCTGAACTAGCCGAATCCACTCATTTGAAGGGGTGTCCACATACGTTCTTATATATTGTGTATAATCTGAAATATAAATCCATATTTAACTGCGTTGTCAACGTGTCGTTCCTCCAGGCTCTGTTAGAACACGAGGATGAGCTTCCAGAGAACATGAAGCCCACTCAGCTCATCAAGGACCTGGCCAAGGAGATCAGGATCTCAGAGGTATGACTTCTTACCCTGTTCTGCTGCCCTGTTCTACTGCCCTGTTCTACTGCCCTGTTCTACTGCCCTGTTCTACTGCCCTGTTCTACTGCCCTGTTCTACTGCCCTATTATGCTGCCCTGTTCTACTGCCCTGTTCTGCTGCCCTGTTCTACTGCCCTATTATGCTGCCCTGTTCTACGGCCCTGTTCTGCTGCCCTGTTCTACTGCCCTATTATGCTGCCCTGTTCTGCTGCCCTGTTCTGCTGCCCTGTTCTACTGCCCTGTTCTGCTGCCCTGTTCTACTGCCCTGTTCTACTGCCCTGTTCTACTGCCCTGTTATGCTGCCCTGTTCTACTGGACAGGTTTACAATGGCCTTTGTTGTTGTAGAGACTAGCGATGTAACGATTCACCGATACGCATCGTCCCGGGTTTTTTATTTTTTATTTGATTTATTTCACCTTTATTTAACCAGGTAGGCTAGTTGAGAACAAGTTATCATTTACAACTACGACCTGGCCAAGATAAAGCATAGCTGTGTGAACAGACAACACGGAGTTACTCATTGAGTAAACAATTAACAAGTCAATAACACAGTAGGAAAAAAAGAGTCTATATACATTGTGTGCAAAAGGCATGAGGATGTAGGCGAATAATTACAATTTAGCAGATTAACACTGGAGTGATAAATGATCAGATGGTCATGTGCAGGTAGAGGTACTGGTGTGCAAAAGAGCAGAAAAGTAAATAAATAAAAACTGTATGGGGATGAGGTAGGTAAAAATGGGTGGGCTATTTACCGATAGACTATGTACAGCTGCAGTGTTCGGTTAGCTGCTCAGATAGCAGATGTTTAAAGTTGGTGAGGGAGATAAAACTCCAACTTCAGCGATTTTTGCAATTCGTTCCAGTCACAGGCAGCAGAGAACTGGAAGGAAAGGCGGCCAAATGAGGTGTTGGCTTTAGGGATGATCAGTGAGATACACCTGCTGGAGCACGTGCTACGGGTGGGTGTTGCCAATGTGACCAGTGAACTGAGATAAGGCGGAGCTTTACCTAGCATGGACTTGTAGATGACCTGCAGCCAGTGGGTCTGGCGACAAATATGTAGCGAGGGCCAGCCAACTAGAGCGTACAGGTCGCAGAGGTGGTTGGTATAAGGTGATTTATTAACAAAACGGATGGCACTGTGATAAACTGCATCCAGTTTGCTGAGTAGAGTATTGGAAGCTATTTTGTAGATGACATCGCCGAAGTCGAGGATCGGCCCAAACCTGCCCGCCCGTCCAACATCACTACTCTGGACGGTTCTGACTTAGAATATGTGAACAACTACAAATACCTAAGTGTCTGGTTAGACTGTAAACTCTCCTTCCAGACTCACATTAAGCATCTCCAATCCAAAATTAAATCTAGAATCGGCTTCCTATTTCGCAACAAAGCCTCCTTCACTCATGCTGCCAACCTTACCCTCGTAAAACTGACCATCCTTCAGATCCTCGACTTCGGGGTGTCATCTATAAAATATCCTCCAATACTCTACTCAGCAATTTGGATGCAATCTATCACAGTGCCATCCGTTTTGTCACCAAAGCCCCATATACTACCCACCACTGTGACCTGTATGCTCTTGTTGGCTGGCCATCGCTTCATACTCGTCGCCAAACCCGCTGGCTCCAGGTCATCTATAAGTCTTTGCTAGTTAAAGCCTCGCCTTATCTCAGCTCACTGGTCACCATAGCAGCACCCACCTGTGGCACACGCTCCAGCAGGTATATCTCTCTGGTCACCCCCAAAACCAATTCTTCCTTTGGCCGCCTCTCCTTCCAGTTCTCTGCTGCCAATGACTGGAATGAACTACAAAAATCTCTGAAACTGGAAACACTTATCTCCCTCACTAGCTTTAAGCACCAGCTGTCAGAGCAGCTCACAGATTACTGCACCTGTACATAGCCCATCTATAATTTAGCCCAAACAACTACCTCTCCCCCTACTGTATTTATTTATTTTGCTCCTTTGCACCCCATTATTTTTATTTCTACTTTGCACATTCTTCCATTGCAAATCTACCATTCCAGTGTTTTACTTGCTATATTGTATTTACTTTGCCACCATGGCCTTTTTTTGCCTTTACCTCCCTTATCTCACCTCATTTGCTCACATCATGTATGATCATATATAGACTTATTCTTCTACTGTATTATTGACTGTACGTTTTATTCCATGTGTAACTCTGTGTTGTTGTTTGTGTCGAACTTCTTTGCTTTATCTTGGGCAGGTCGCAATTGTAAATGAGAACTTGTTCTCAACTTGCCTACCTGGTTAAATAAAGGTGAAAAAAAATACCTTTTGATCACGTCTAATATTAGATGGAATTTGATTGTTCAGGGTCCCCATCAGAAACAGTTTTGGTCATTTTGATTTAAACAATCAGTATATATATACAGGGTAAAGTTAATTAATTTCATAGCTTGAACAGCAATCACTTTTGCTACCTGTACGGTGTTGGTCGAAGCTGGGGAGAAAAAGCTGCTTACGCCGTGTCAGTCGACTTCCAAGCGGCCCAAATGGATTATGAGACGGGTGAAATCCAAAGTTGTGCTATATATTAATTGTCTATGTCACAGCACATTTTTTAAGAGTAATATTTTTTATCCCAGTTTACCCCCCTAACATTCCCCTTATTGATAGTGGGGTGGTAGATGCCCAGTTTACCCCCCAACATTCCCCTTATTGATAGTGGGGTGGTAGATGCCCAGTTTACCCCCTAACATTCCCCTTATTGATAGTAGGGTGGTAGATGCCCAGTTTACCCCATAACATTCCCCTTATTGATAGTGGGGTGGTAGATGCCCAGTTTACCCCCTAACATTCCCTTATTGATAGTGGGGTGGTAGATGCCCAGTTTACACCCCTAACATTCCCTTATTGATAGTGGGGTGGTAGATGCCCAGTTTACCCCCTCCTAACATTCCCCTTATTGATAGTGGGGTGGTAGATGCCCAGTTTACACCCCTAACATTCCCCTTATTGATAGTGGGGTGGTAGATGCCCAGTTTACCCCCTAACATTCCCCTTATTGATAGTAGGGTGGTAGATGCCCAGTTTACCCCATAACATTCCCCTTATTGATAGTGGGGTGGTAGATGCCCAGCTTACCCCCTAACATTCCCTTATTGATAGTGGGGTGGTAGATGCCCAGTTTACACCCCTAACATTCCCTTATTGATAGTGGGGTGGTAGATGCCCAGTTTACCCCCTCCTAACATTCCCCTTATTGATAGTGGGGTGGTAGATGCCCAGTTTACACCCCCCTAACATTCCCTTATTGATAGTGGGGTGGTAGATGCCCAGTTTACACCCCCTAACATTCCCTTATTGATAGTGGGGTGGTAGATGCCCAGCTTACCCCTAACATTCCCCTTATTGATAGTGGGGTGGTAGATGCCCAGCTTACCCCCTAACATTCCCTTATTGATAGTGGGGTGGTAGATGCCCAGTTTACCCCTAACATTCCCCTTATTGATTGTGGGGTGGTAGATGCCCAGTTTACCCCCCTAACATTCCCCTTATTGATTGTGGGGTGGTAGATGCCCAGTTTACCCCCTAACATTCCCCTTATTGATAGTGGGGTGGTAGATGCCCAGTTTACCCTCCCTAACATTCCCCTTATTGATAGTGGGGTGGAGGATGCCCAGTTTACCCCCTAACATTCCCCTTATTGATAGTGGGGTGGTAGATGCCCAGTTTACCCCTAACATTCCCCTTATTTATAGTGGGGTGGTTGATGCCCAGTTTACACCCCTAACATTCCCCTTATTGATAGTGGGGTGGTAGATGCCCAGTTTACCCCCTAACATTCCCCTTATTGATAGTGGGGTGGTAGATACCCAGTTTACCCCCAACATTCCCCTTATTGATAGTGGGGTGGTAGATGCCCAGTTTACCCCCTAACATTCCCCTTATTGATAGTGGGGTGGTAGATGCCCAGTTTACCCCCAACATTCCCCTTATTGATAGTGGGGTGGTAGATGCCCAGTTTACCCCTAACATTCCCCTTATTGATAGTGGGGTGGTAGATGCCCAGTTTACCCCTAACATTCCCCTTATTGATAGTGGGGTGGTAGAAGCCCAGTTTACCCCCAACATTCCCCTTATTGATAGTGGGGTGGTAGATGCCCAGTTTACCCCTAACATTCCCCTTATTGATAGTGGGGTGGTAGATGCCCGGTTTAGCACCCATAACATTCCCCTTATTGATAGTGGGGTGGTAGATGCCCAGTTTACCCCCAACATTCCCCTTATTGATAGTGGGGTGGTAGATGCCCAGTTTACCCCCTAACATTCCACTTATTGATAGTGGGGTGGTAGATGCCCAGTTTACACCCCTAAAATTCCCTTATTGATAGTTGGGGTGGTAGATGCCCAGTTTATCCCCCTAACATTCCCCTTATTGATAGTGGGGTGGTAGATGCCCAGTTTAGCCCCCTAACATTCCCCTTATTGATAGTGGGGTGGTAGATGCCCAGTTTACCCCCCTAACATTCCCCTTATTGATAGTGGGGTGGTAGATGCCCAGTTTAGCCCCCTAACATTCCAACTATTGATAGTGGGGTGGTAGATGCCCAGTTTACCCCTAACATTCCCCTTATTGATAGTGGGGTGGTAGATGCCCAGTTTACCCCTAACATTCCCCTTATTGATAGTGGGGTGGTAGATGCCCAGTTTACCCCCTAACATTCCCCTTATTGATAGTGGGGTGGTAGATGCCCGGTTTAGCACCCATAACATTCCCCTTATTGATAGTGGGGTGGTAGATGCCCAGTTTACCCCCAACATTCCCCTTATTGATAGTGGGGTGGTAGATGCCCAGTTTACCCCCACTAACATTCCACTTATTGATAGTGGGGTGGTAGATGCCCAGTTTACACCCCTAAAATTCCCCTTATTGATAGTTGGGGTGGTAGATGCCCAGTTTATCCCCCTAACATTCCCCTTATTGATAGTGGGGTGGTAGATGCCCAGTTTAGCCCCCTAACATTCCCCTTATTGATAGTGGGGTGGTAGATGCCCAGTTTAGCCCCCTAACATTCCAACTATTGATAGTGGGGTGGTAGATGCCCAGTTTACCCCCTAACGTTCCCCTTATTGATAGTGGGGTGGTAGATGCCCAGTTTACCCCCTAACATTCCCCTTATTGATAGTGGGGTGGTAGAAGCCCAGTTTACCCCCAACATTCCCCTTATTGATAGTGGGGTGGTAGATGCCCAGTTTACCCCCCTAACATTCCCTTATTGATAGTGGGGTGGTAGATGCCCGGTTTAGCACCCCTAACATTCCCTTTTTGATAGTGGGGTGGTAGATGCCCAGTTTACCCCCTAACATTCCCTTATTAATAGTGGGGTGGTAGATGCCCAGTTTACACCCCTAACATTCCCTTATTGATAGTGGGGTGGTAGATGCCCAGTTTACCCTCCCTAACATTCCCCTTATTGATAGTGGGGTGGTAGATGCCCAGTTTACACCCCTAACATTCCCTTATTGATAGTGGGGTGGTAGATGCCCAGTTTAGCCCCCTAACATTCCCCTTATTGATAGTGGGGTGGTAGATGCCCAGTTTACCCTCCCTAACATTCCCCTTATTGATAGTGGGGTGGTAGATGCCCAGTTTACACCCCTAACATTCCCTTATTGATAGTGGGGTGGTAGATGCCCAGTTTACCCCCTAACATTCCCCTTATTGATAGTGGGGTGGTAGATGCCCAGTTTACCCCCAACATTCCCCTTATTGGTAGTGGGGTGGTAGATGCCCAGTTTACCCCCTAACATTCCCCTTATTGATAGTGGGGTGGTAGATGCCCAGTTTACCCCCTAACATTCCCCTTATTGATAGTGGGGTGGTAGATGCCCAGTTTACCCCCTAACATTCCCTTATTGATAGTGGGGTGGTAGATGCCCAGTTTACACCCCTAACATTCCCCTTATTGATAGTGGGGTGGTAGAGTCCCAGTTTACCCCTAACATTCCCCTTATTGATAGTGGGGTGGTAGATGCCCAGTTTACCCTCCCTAACATTCCCCTTATTGATAGTGGGGTGGTAGATGCCCAGTTTACCCCCTAACATTCCCCTTATTGATAGTGGGGTGGTAGATGCCCAGTTCCCCCCCTAACATTCCCTTATTGATAGTGGGGTGGTAGATGCCCAGTTTACCCCCAACATTCCCTTATTGATAGTGGGGTGGTAGATGCCCAGTTTAGCCCCCTAACATTCCCTTATTGATAGTGGGGTGGTAGATGCCCAGTTTAGCCCCCTAACATTCCCTTATTGATAGTGGGGTGGTAGATGCCCAGTTTACCCTCCCTAACATTCCCCTTATTGATAGTGGGGTGGTAGATGCCCAGTTTACACCCCCTAACATTCCCCTTATTGATAGTGGGGTGGTAGATGCCCAGTTTACCCCCTAACATTCCCTTATTGATAGTGGGGTGGTGGATGCCCAGTTTACTCCCCAACATTCCCTTATTGATAGTGGGGTGGTAGATGCCCAGTTTACCCCCTAACATTCCCTTATTGATAGTGGGGTGGTAATGCCCAGTTTACCCCTAACATTCCCTTATTGATAGTGGGGTGGTAGAAGCCCAGTTTACCCCCAACATTCCCTTATTGATAGTGGGGTGGTAGATGCCCAGTTCACCCCTAACATTCCCCTTATTGATAGTGGGGTGGTAGATGCCCGGTTTAGCACCCCTAACATTCCCTTATTGATAGTGGGGTGGTAGATGCCCAGTTTACCCCCTAACATTCCCCTTATAGATAGTGGGGTGGTAGATGCCCAGTTTACCCTCCCTAACATTCCCTTATTGATAGTGGGGTGGTAGATGCCCAGTTTACACCCCCTAACATTCCCCTTATTGATAGTGGGGTGGTAGATGCCCAGTTTAGCCCCCTAACATTCCCCTTATTGATAGTGGGGTGGTAGATGCCCAGTTTACCCTCCCTAACATTCCCCTTATTGATAGTGGGGTGGTAGATGCCCAGTTTACA
The DNA here is from genome assembly GCF_018296145.1 of Oncorhynchus tshawytscha. Lineage (NCBI taxonomy): Eukaryota > Metazoa > Chordata > Actinopteri > Salmoniformes > Salmonidae > Oncorhynchus > Oncorhynchus tshawytscha. The sequence goes on from NW_024609103.1 coordinate 57,050, forward strand.
CCCCCTAACATTCCCCTTATTGATAGTGGGGTGGTAGATGCCCAGTTTACCCCCTAACATTCCCCTTATTGATAGTGGGGTGGTAGATGCCCAGTTTACCCCCCAACATTCCCTTATTGGTAGTGGGGTGGTAGATGCCCAGTTTACCCCCTAACATTCCCCTTATTGATAGTGGGGTGGTAGATGCCCAGTTTACCCCCTAACATTCCCCTTATTGATAGTGGGGTGGTAGATGCCCAGTTTACCCCTAACATTCCCCTTATTGATAGTGGGGTGGTAGATGCCCAGTTTACACCCCTAACATTCCCCTTATTGATAGTGGGGTGGTAGAGTCCCAGTTTACCCCTAACATTCCCCTTATTGATAGTGGGGTGGTAGATGCCCAGTTTACCCCCTAACATTCCCCTTATTGATAGTGGGGTGGTAGATGCCCAGTTCCCCCTAACATTCCCTTATTGATAGTGGGGTGGTAGATGCCCAGTTTACCCCCAACATTCCCCTTATTGATAGTGGGGTGGTAGATGCCCAGTTTAGCCCCCTAACATTCCCCTTATTGATAGTGGGGTGGTAGATGCCCAGTTTAGCCCCCTAACATTCCCTTATTGATAGTGGGGTGGTAGATGCCCAGTTTACCCTCCAACATTCCCCTTATTGATAGTGGGGTGGTAGATGCCCAGTTTACACCCCGAACATTCCCCTTATTGATAGTGGGGTGGTAGATGCCCAGTTTACCCCCCTAACATTCCCCTTATTGATAGTGGGGTGGTGGATGCCCAGTTTACTCCCCAACATTCCCCTTATTGATAGTGGGGTGGTAGATGCCCAGTTTACCCCTAACATTCCCCTTATTGATAGTGGGGTGGTAATGCCCAGTTTACCCCTAACATTCCCCTTATTGATAGTGGGGTGGTAGAAGCCCAGTTTACCCCCAACATTCCCTTTATTGATAGTGGGGTGGTAGAAGCCCAGTTTACCCCCTAACATTCCCCTTATTGATAGTGGGGTGGTAGATGCCCAGTTTACCCCCAACATTCCCCTTATTGATAGTGGGGTGTTAGATGCCCAGTTTACCCCCTAACATTCCCCTTATTGATAGTGGGGTGGTAGATGCCCAGTTTACCCCCTAACATTCCCCTTATTGATAGTGGGGTGGTAGAAGCCCAGTTTACCCCCCAACATTCCCTTATTGATAGTGGGGTGGTAGATGCCCAGTTCACCCCCCTAACATTCCCTTATTGATAGTGGGGTGGTAGATGCCCGGTTTAGCACCCCTAACATTCCCTTATTGATAGTGGGGTGGTAGATGCCCGGTTTACCCTCCCTAACATTCCCTTATTGATAGTGGGGTGGTAGATGCCCAGTTTACCCTCCCTAACATTCCCCTTATTGATAGTGGGGTGGTAGATGCCCAGTTTACACCCCCTAACATTCCCCTTATTGATAGTGGGGTGGTAGATGCCCAGTTTACCCCCTAACATTCCCCTTATTGATAGTGGGGTGGTAGATGCCCAGTTTACCCCCAACATTCCCCTTATTGATAGTGGGGTGGTAGATGCCCAGTTTACCCCCTAACATTCCACTTATTGATAGTGGGGTGTTAGATGCCCAGTTTACACCCCTAACATTCCCTTATTGATAGTGGGGTGGTAGATGCCCAGTTTACCCCCAACATTCCCCTTATTGATAGTGGGGTGTTAGATGCCCAGTTTACCCCCTAACATTCCCCTTATTGATAGTGGGGTGGTAGATGCCCAGTTTACCCCCTAACATTCCCCTTATTGATAGTGGGGTGGTAGAAGCCCAGTTTACCCCCAACATTCCCCTTATTGATAGTGGGGTGGTAGATGCCCAGTTCACCCCCTAACATTCCCTTATTGATAGTGGGGTGGTAGATGCCCGGTTTAGCACCCCTAACATTCCCTTATTGATAGTGGGGTGGTAGATGCCCGGTTTACCCTCCCTAACATTCCCCTTATTGATAGTGGGGTGGTAGATGCCCAGTTTACCCTCCCTAACATTCCCCTTATTGATAGTGGGGTGGTAGATGCCCAGTTTACACCCCCTAACATTCCCCTTATTGATAGTGGGGTGGTAGATGCCCAGTTTACCCCCTAACATTCCCTTATTGATAGTGGGGTGGTAGATGCCCAGTTTACCCCCAACATTCCCCTTATTGATAGTGGGGTGGTAGATGCCCAGTTTACCCCCTAACATTCCACTTATTGATAGTGGGGTGGTAGATGCCCAGTTTACACCCCTAACATTCCCCTTATTGATAGTGGGGTGGTAGATGCCCAGTTTACCCCCAACATTCCCTTATTGATAGTGGGGTGTTAGATGCCCAGTTTACCCCCTAACATTCCCCTTATTGATAGTGGGGTGGTAGATGCCCAGTTTACCCCCTAACATTCCCCTTATTGATAGTGGGGTGGTAGAAGCCCAGTTTACCCCCAACATTCCCTTATTGATAGTGGGGTGGTAGATGCCCAGTTCACCCCTAACATTCCCCTTATTGATAGTGGGGTGGTAGATGCCCGGTTTAGCACCCCTAACATTCCCCTTATTGATAGTGGGGTGGTAGATGCCCGGTTTACCCTCCCTAACATTCCCTTATTGATAGTGGGGTGGTAGATGCCCAGTTTACCCTCCCTAACATTCCCCTTATTGATAGTGGGGTGGTAGATGCCCAGTTTACACCCCCTAACATTCCCTTATTGATAGTGGGGTGGTAGATGCCCAGTTTACCCCCTAACATTCCCCTTATTGATAGTGGGGTGGTAGATGCCCAGTTTACCCCCAACATTCCCCTTATTGATAGTGGGGTGGTAGATGCCCAGTTTACCCCCTAACATTCCACTTATTGATAGTGGGGTGGTAGATGCCCAGTTTACACCCCTAACATTCCCCTTATTGATAGTGGGGTGGTAGATGCCCAGTTTACCCCCAACATTCCCTTATTGATAGTAGGGTGGTAGATGCCCAGTTTACCCCCTAACATTCCCCTTATTGATAGTGGGGTGGTAGATGCCCAGTTTACACCCCTAACATTCCCCTTATTGATAGTGGGGTGGTAGATGCCCAGTTTACCCCCTAATATTCCCCTTATTGATAGTTGAGGTGGTAGATGCCCAGTTTAGCCCCCTAACATTCCCCTTATTGATAGTGGGGTGGTAGATGCCCAGTTTAGCCCCCTAACATTCCCCTTATTGATAGTGGGGTGGTAGATGCCCAGTTTACCCCCTAACATTCCCCTTATTGATAGTGGGGTGGTAGATGCCCAGTTTACACCCCTAACATTCCCTTATTGATAGTGGGGTGGTAGATGCCCAGTTTACCCCCTAATATTCCCCTTATTGATAGTTGGTGTGGTAGATGCCCAGTTTAGCCCCTAACATTCCCCTTATTGATAGTGGGGTGGTAGATGCCCAGTTTAGCCCCCTAACATTCCCCTTATTGATAGTGGGGTGGTAGATGCCCAGTTTACCCCCTAACATTCCCTTATTGATAGTGGGGTGGTAGATGCCCAGTTTACACCCCTAACATTCCCTTATTGATAGTGGGGTGGTAGATGCCCAGTTTACCCCCTAATATTCCCCTTATTGATAGTTGGGGTGGTAGATGCCCAGTTTAGCCCCCTAACATTCCCCTTATTGATAGTGGGGTGGTAGATGCCCAGTTTAGCCCCCTAACATTCCCCTTATTGATAGTGGGGTGGTAGATGCCCAGTTTACCCTCCCTAACATTCCCCTTATTGATAGTGGGGTGGTAGATGCCCAGTTTACACCCCCCTAACATTCCCTTATTGATAGTGGGGTGGTAGATGCCCAGTTTACCCCCCTAACATTCCCCTTATTGATAGTGGGGTGGTAGATGCCCAGTTTACCCCCAACATTCCCCTTATTGGTAGTGGGGTGGTAGATGCCCAGTTTACCCCCTAACATTCCCTTATTGATAGTGGGGTGGTAGATGCCCAGTTTACCCCCTAACATTCCCCTTATTGATAGTGGGGTGGTAGATGCCCAGTTTACCCCCTAACATTCCCCTTATTGATAGTGGGGTGGTAGATGCCCAGTTTACACCCCTAACATTCCCTTATTGATAGTGGGGTGGTAGAGTCCCAGTTTACCCCTAACATTCCCTTATTGATAGTGGGGTGGTAGATGCCCAGTTTACCCTCCCTAACATTCCCCTTATTGATAGTGGGGTGGTAGATGCCCAGTTTACCCCCTAACATTCCCCTTATTGATAGTGGGGTGGTAGATGCCCAGTTCCCCCCTAACATTCCCCTTATTGATAGTGGGGTGGTAGATGCCCAGTTTACCCCCAACATTCCCTTATTGATAGTGGGGTGGTAGATGCCCAGTTTACCCCCTAACATTCCCCTTATTGATAGTGGGGTGGTAGATGCCCAGTTTACCCCCTAACATTCCCCTTATTTATAGTGGGGTGGTAGAAGCCCAGTTTACCCCCAACATTCCCTTATTGATAGTGGGGTGGTAGATGCCCAGTTTACCCCTAACATTCCCCTTATTGATAGTGGGGTGGTAGATGCCCAGTTCCCCCCCCTAACATTCCCCTTATTGATAGTGGGGTGGTAGATGCCCAGTTTACCCCCTAACATTCCCTTATTGATAGTGGGGTGGTAGAAGCCCAGTTTACCCCCAACATTCCCCTTATTGATAGTGGGGTGGTAGATGCCCATTTCCCCCTAACATTCCCTTATTGATAGTGGGGTTGTAGATGCCCAGCCCCCCTAACATTCCCCTTATTGATAGTGGGGTGGTAGATGCCCAGTTTACCCCCAACATTCCCCTTATTGATAGTGGGGTGGTAGATGCCCAGTTTACCCCTAACATTCCCCTTATTGATAGTGGGGTGGTAGATGCCCAGTTTACCCCCTAACATTCCCTTATTGATAGTGGGGTGGTAGAAGCCCAGTTTACCCCCAACATTCCCCTTATTGATAGTGGGGTGGTAGATGCCCAGTTTACCCCCTAACATTCCCTTATTGATTTTGGGGTGGTAGATGCCCAGTTTACCCCCTAACATTCCCCTTATTGATAGTGGGGTGGTAGATGCCCAGTTTACCCCTAACATTCCCCTTATTGATAGTGGGGTGGTAGAAGCCCAGTTTACCCCCAACATTCCCCTTATTAATAGTGGGGTGGTAGATGCCCAGTCCCCCCTAACATTCCCCTTATTGATAGTGGGGTTGTAGATGCCCAGTTCCCCCTAACATTCCCTTATTGATAGTGGGGTGGTAGATGCCCAGTTTACCCCCCAACATTCCCTTATTGATAGTGGGGTGGTAGATGCCCAGTTTACCTCCCTAACATTCCCCTTATTGATAGTGGGGTGGTAGATGCCCAGTTTACCCCCTAACATTCCCCTTATTGATAGTGGGGTGGTAGAAGCCCAGTTTACCCCCAACATTCCCCTTATTGATAGTGGGGTGGTAGATGCCCAGTTTACCCCTAACATTCCCCATATTGATTTTGGGGTGGTAGATGCCCAGTTTACCCCTAACATTCCCTTATTGATAGTGGGGTGGTAGATGCCCAGTTTACCCCTAACATTCCCCTTATTGATAGTGGGGTGGTAGATGCCCGGTTTAGCACCCCTAACATTCCCCTTATTGATAGTGGGGTGGTAGATGCCCAGTTTACCCTCCCTAACATTCCCCTTATTGATAGTGGGGTGGTAGATGCCCAGTTTACACTCCTAACATTCCCCTTTTTGATAGTGGGGTGGTAGATGCCGAGTTTACCCCCTAACATTCCCCTTATTGATAGTGGGGTGGTAGATGCCCAGTTTACCCCCTAACATTCCACTTATTGATAGTGGGGTGGTAGATGCCCAGTTTACACCCCTAACATTCCCTTATTGATAGTGGGGTGGTAGATGCCCAGTTTACCCCCAACATTCCCCTTATTGATAGTGGGGTGGTAGATGCCCAGTTTACCCCCTAACATTCCCCTTATTGATAGTGGGGTGGTAGATGCCCAGTTTACACCCCTAACATTCCCTTATTGATAGTGGGGTGGTAGATGCCCAGTTTAGCCCCCTAACATTCCCTTATTGATAGTGGGGTGGTAGATGCCCAGTTTACCCCCCTAACATTCCCTTATTGATAGTGGGGTGGTAGATGCCCAGTTTAGCCCCCTAACATTCCCCTTATTGATAGTGGGGTGGTAGATGCCCAGTTTAGCCCCCTAACATTCCCCTTATTGATAGTGGGGTGGTAGATGCCCAGTTTAGCCCCCATAACATTCCCCTTATTGATAGTGGGGTGGTAGATGCCCAGTTTAGCCCCCTAACATTCCCCTTATTGATAGTGGGGTGGTAGATGCCCAGTTTAGCCCCCTAACATTCCCTTATTGATAGTGGGGTGGTAGATGCCCAGTTTACCCCCTAACATTCCCCTTATTGATAGTGGGGTGGTAGATGCCCAGTTTACACCCCTAACATTCCCCTTATTGATAGTGGGGTGGTAGATGCCCAGTTTACCCCCTAATATTCCCCTTATTGATTTTTGGGGTGGTAGATGCCCAGTTTAGCCCCCTAACATTCCCCTTATTGATAGTGGGGTGGTAGATGCCCAGTTTAGCCCCCTAACATTCCCCTTATTGATAGTGGGGTGGTAGATGCCCAGTTTAGCCCCCTAACATTCCCCTTATTGATAGTGGGGTGGTAGATGTCCAGTTTAGCCCCCTAACATTCCCCTTATTGATAGTGGGGTGGTAGATGCCCAGTTTAGCCCCCTAACATTCCCCTTATTGATAGTGGGGTGGTAGATGTCCAGTTTAGCCCCCCTAACATTCCCCTTATTGATAGTGGGGTGGTAGATGCCCAGTTTAGCCACTACATACACCATAGACATAATATACACTACCGGTCATACCTTTTAGAAAACCTACTCATTCAAGTGTTTTTCTTTATTTTTACTCTTTTCTACATTGTAGAATAATGGATATAAGGACATCAGTAAACATGTGTTTACTATAAAATAGCATTGTATCTGGTCAAGAAATGTTTTTCAAAAGTTTACTAAGTGTTTGTTACAGGCTGATTGGTCAGCTATTTGAGCCAGTAAAGGGGCTTTACTATTCTTAGGTAGTGGAATGACTTTAGCTTCCTCCAGGCCTGAGGACACACACTTTCTACTAGGCTTAAATTGAATATGTGGCAAAAAGGAGTGGCAATATTATCCTCTTCCACACTCACTTTACAGAATTCAAAATTACCATGCTTGTCTTTCATAATTTGGTCAGTTATATTTGGATGTGTAGTGTCTGTGATTGTTGCTGGCATGTCATGCCTAATTTTGCTAATCTTGCCAATTAAAAAATATGTTAAAGTAGTTGCCAATATCAGTGATGAATGAGTCATCTGATTTTATGAATGACAGAGCTTAGTTTGCCTTTTTTTCCCAAATGTAATTTAAGGTGCTTTTTAATATCATTCTTTATGTAATTTATCTTTGTTTCATAGTGTAGTTTCTTCTTTTTAATTCAGTTTAGTCACATGATTTCTCAACTTGCAGTACGTTTGCCAATCGGTTGTGCAGCCAGACTTTTCGCCGTTCCTTTGGCCTCATCCATCTCAACCACACAATGTTTAAATTCCTCATCAATCCACAGGGATTTAACTGGTTTTACAGTCATTTTCTTAATGGGTTCATGTTTATTAGTAACTGGAATAAGACATTTCATTAATGTGTCCAGTGCAGCGTCTGGTTGCTCCTCATTACACACCACAGACCAGCAGAGTCTGGTTGCTCCTCATTACACACCACAGACCAGCAGAGTCTGGTTGCTCCTCATTACACACCACAGACCAGCAGCGTCTGGTTGCTCCTCATTACACACCACAGACCAGCAGCGTCTGGTTGCTCCTCATTACACACCACAGACCAGCAGAGTCTGGTTGCTCCTCATTACACACCACAGACCAGCAGCGTCTGGTTGCTCCTCATTACACACCACAGACCAGCAGCGTCTGGTTGCTCCTCATTACACACTACGGACCAACAACTATTCTTTACATCAACAACATAGGAATCACTACAAAACTTATTGTATGACCTCTTATACACTATATTAGGCCCAGCATGACCTCTTATACACTATATTAGGCCCAGCCTGACCTCTTATACACTATATTAGGCCCAGCCTGTCCTCTTATACACTATATTATGCCCAGCCTGTCCTCTTATACACTATATTATGCCCAGCCTGTCCTCTTATACACTATATTAGGCCCAGCCTGTCCTCTTATACACTATGTTATGCCCAGCCTGTCCTCTTATACACTATATTATGCCCAGCCTGTCCTCTTATACACTATATTATGCCCAGCCTGTCCTCTTATACACTATATTAGGCCCAGCCTTTGGAACTGTGGTTTTCCTAGATATGGCTACTATATTGTGATCACTACATCCTATGGATCTGGATACTGCTTTACAGCACATTTCTGCAGCATTAGTAAAGATGTGATCAATGCATGTTGATGATTTAATTCCTGTTCTGTTTGTAACTACCCTGGTAGGTTGACTGAACCTGAACCAGGATGCAGTTACAGTTACTGGTTACAGTTTGAAGCTTTTCCTTGAGTGGGCAGCTTGTTGAAGCCAGTCAATATTAGGGTCACCCAGATAATATACACTCAAAAACGTATGTGGACACCTGCACATTGAACATATCATTCCAAAATGATGGGCATTAATATGGAGTTGGTCCCCCTTCTGCTGCTATAACAGCCTCTACTCTTCTGGGAAGGCTTTCCACTAGATGTTGGAACATTGCTTCTATAACAGCCTCCACTCTTCTGGGAAGGCTTTCCACTAGATGTTGGAACATTGCTTCTATAACAGCCTCCACTCTTCTGGGAAGGCTTTCCACTAGATGTTGGAACATTGCTGCTATAGCCGTCTCCTGTCTTCTGGGAAGGCTTTCCACTAGATGTTGGAACATTCCTGCTATAGCAGTCTCCACTCTTCTGGGAAGGCTTTCCACTAAATGTTGGAACATTGCTGTGGGGACCTGCTTCCATTCAGCCACAAGAGCATTAGTGAGGTCGGACACTGATGTTAGGCGATTAGGCCTGGCTCGCAGTCGGCGTTCCAATTCATCCCAAAGGTGCTCGATGGGGTTGAGGTTAGGGCTCTGTGCATGCCAGCCAAGTTCTTTCAGACTGATCTTGACAAACAACTTCTGTATGGACCTCGCTTTGTGCATTCTGAAACTGGAAAGGGCCTTCCCCAAACTGTTACCACAAAGTTGGAAACACAGAATCTACTAGAATGTCATTGTATAATGTAAAGATTTCCCATCACTGAAACTAAGGGGCCTAAGCGCGAACCATGAAAAACAGCCCCAGACCATTATTCCTCTTCCACCAAACTTTACAGTGAGCACTATGCGTTGGCAAGTAGCATTCTCCTGAAAGCCGCCTAACCCACCGGACTGCCAGATGGTAAAGCTTGATTCATCACTCCAGAGAATGCGTTTCCACAGCTCCAGAGTCCAATTGCAGAGATCTTTACACCACTCCAGCCGACGCTTGGCATTGCGCATAGTGATCTTAGTCTTGTGTGCGGCTGCTCAGCCATGGAAACCCATTTCCTGTTGCTTCCAGAGGCAGTTTAGTACTCGGTAGTGAGTGCTCCACTTGAGGACAGACACATTTTACGCGCTTCAGCGCTAAGCGGTTCTGTTCTGGGAGCTTGTGTGGCCTACCACTTCACGGCTGAGCCGTTGTTGTTCCTAGACGTGCTTCACAATAACAGCACTTACAGTTGACCGGGGGAAGCTCTAGCAGGGCAGAAACTTGGCTAACTGACTAGTTGGAAAGGTTTCATCCTATGACGGTGACTCATTGAAAGTCACTGAGATATTCAGTAAGGCCATTCTACTGCCAATGTCAGAATGGGTGTGGCTGTAATAGCCGAATCCACTAATTTGAAGTGGTGTCCACATACTTTTGGCCATGTAGTGTATCTCTTTTTATATCAAATATATTATCAAGCATTTCGCACATATTAACCAGATGCTGACTGTTAGCACTTGTATCTAGTCCATGTATCTAGATACGTATGGTACCAGTCCATGTATCTAGATACGTATGGTACCAGTCCATGTATCTAGATACGTATGGTTCCTGTATGGTACCAGTCCATGTATCTAGATACTGTGGCAAACCTCTTCAAGGTTAGGAGCGTTTGTCACAAACTAAGTGGTAAACTGTCACCAAATCACCCAAGAATGAGAGTTCTTTCGAACAGGACAGTACCTGTGTGTTTGTTTCTCCATCCTGGTCCACCCAGGCCGTAGGCGAGGTCAAGGATAGCAGGGTTCGGTACACGAATCGGGTTCTCGGTAGGTCCAGGTCCAAACGCCAACAGGTAAGTCCAAAACAATCCAGCTCATACACGGTAAATCCAGCCAATCTCTATAGTCTCTTTCTCTATTGTTCATAGCTCCTTCCAGCACTCTCTACCTCTTCCTGGTTTTTCTTGACCCTTTATCTGTGAGTCGGCTCCACCTTCTGAGGGTTCCCTTGCTTTTGGGACTTGTAGTTTTGGCGGTCGGCCATTTTGTGATCTGTAGTTCTGACAGGGGTGGCCATTTTAGTGATCGGGCAGAGCCCGTTTATTAGTTCTGCTCTCACATATCTGCCACTTATCACTCGACCCCCTTCTTTGCCACATATCTCTCCCCTAGATCCGACCCCCTAGGTCGGGCTACCGCAGCAAAATATGCATGCATGCGGGATAACCCATCCACGTTTCCCATTTCCTTCCCTGCTCTGTGTTTCAAGTCAAAATGAAACGGTTGGAGACTCAAAAACCACCGCATCACCCGAGCGTTCTTCTCTTTAGCCCTATGCATCCAGGTGAGTGGGGCATGGTCACTGATGAGGGTGAAGTGGCGCCCCAGCAGGTAGTACTTCAGGCTTTCTAGAGCCCACTTTACTGTCAGCGCCTCTTTCTCAACGACTGAGTAGTTGGTTTCCCGTGGTTCCAGCTTCCTGCTTAAAAACAGGATGGGGTGTTCTACCCCTTCTACCTCTTGGGATAGCACTGCTCCCAAGCCGACCTCTGAGGCATCTGTCTGAACCACAAAGTCTTTCTCAAAGTCTGGTACCACCAGCACTGGGTTACAGCAGAGAGCCTCCTGTAATGTCCTAAACGCTTTGGTGGCCCTTTCATCCCATTTGACCATGTTTGGCCCTCTGGCTCTAGTCATGTCGGTAAGTGGGGCGGCCACTGTGGCATAACTTGGGATGAACTTCCGGTAGTAACCGGTCAGCCCTAGGAAGGCTCGGACCTGCTTCTTATTTACTGGTTTCGGCCATTCTCTAATTGCCTTCACCTTCTTATGTTGGGGTTTGATTAACCCTCTTCCTACAGTGTATCCCAGATACTCTGTTTCCTCTAACCCCACATAACACTTGGCAGGGTTTGCCGTGAGCCCTGCCTTTCTAAGGGCATCTAACACTGCCTGTACCCGGGGTAAGTGGGATTCCCAATCTGGGCTGTAGATCCCCACGTCATCTAAATAAGCTGCGGCGTATTCTTTATGCGGTTTTAGGACTTTGTCCATGAGCCGTTGAAAGGTGGCTGGGGCCCCGTGTAAGCCGAATGGCATGACGGTGTATTGAAACAAACCATCAGGTGTTGCAAAGGCTGTCTTTTCTTTGGCCCTGGGGGTCAGAGGAATTTGCCAGTACCCTTTTGTCAGATCAAGGGTCGTAATGTACCGAGCATGACCAATTTTCTCCAGTAGTTCATCTACTCGGGGCATGGGGTAGGCATCAAACTTCGAGATTTCATTTACCTTCCGAAAGTCGTTACAGAACCGCAAAGACCCATCGGGCTTGGAGACCATCACAATTGGGCTAGACCACTCACTATGTGACTCTTCGACCACCCCAGCTGTCAACATTTTCTCAGTCTCTGCTCTAATCGCGGCCCGTCGAGCCTCGGGTACCCGATATGGCCTCATACTCACTTTTCTCCCTGGTAGGGAAACGATATCATGAGCCGTAACCTCAGTTCGGCCAGGTACCTCTGAAAACACATCTCTGTTTTTCTGGATCAGGGTCTTTACTTCCTGTACTTGCGCTGGGGACAGAGTGGGTGAAATATTTACCTCGGCTGTCTCCTGAATGTGTGTGGGGTATGTGACCATTAGTGTTTCTCTCTCTCTCCATGCTTTTAACAGGTTTATGTGATAAATCTGTTCCTGGGGCCGTCGACCTGGCTGTCGGATCCGATAATTGACTTCTCCTATTCTCTCCAGTACTTCATATGGTCCTTTCCATGTGGCTAGTAGTTTACACTCTACCGTGGGGATCAGCACTAACACCTTATCTCCCGGTTGAAATTCCCTCAGGGTAGCCTGCCGGTTATAAGTGTGCCGCTGGTGTTCTTGTGTTTGTCTCATGTGCTCTCTGACGATGGGCATGACTGTCGCTATCCCTTCTTGCATTGCCGTGACGTGCTCTTTGACACTAGTATACGTGGTGGATTGGTGCTCCCAGGTTTCCCGGGCGATGACAAGATTCCCCGGGGATGCCTCCCATATACCAGCTCAAAGGGAGAAAACCCCAGCGAGGCTTGAGGAACCTCTCTAATGGCAAACATCAGATACGGCAACATGCAATCCCAGTTTTTCCCATCCTTTTCGATTACCTTCCTGAGCATTGACTTCAGGGTTCGGTTGAATCTCTCAACCAGCCCGTCCGTCTGAGGATGGTAAACCGATGTCCTCAACTGTTTCACCTGCCACAGTTTACAAAGGTCCGCCATAAGGCGGGACATAAAGGGGGTCCCCTGGTCGGTAAGGATCTCCTTTGGAACCCCTACCCTGGTGAACAAGAGCACTAATTCCTTTGCGATATTTTTGGAAGTCATCGTCCGAAGGGGAATGGCTTCTGGGTAGCGAGTGGCATAATCTAGAATGACCAGAATGTATTGGTGCCCTCTGGCGGATTTGGGTAGTGGGCCCACTAAATCCATCGCTATCCTCTCAAATGGCGTTTCGATTATGGGGAGTGGCACTAACGGGCTTCTAAAAGCTGGTCGGGAGCTGTTAACTGGCACTCCGGGCACTCTCCACAATGCCGAGCCACTTCAGCTTGAATTCCTGGCCAGTAAAACCTCCTTACAATCCGGTCTCGGGTTTTATCGATACCAAGGTGTCCCCCAGAATGTGCCCATGAGCTAGATCCAGTACTGTCCTCCGGTACCGAGTGGGAACCAACAACTGTTCCACCACATCAACCCCTATTTTCGAGACTCTGTACACCAAACCCTTTTTCATGATGAAGTGGGGAAAACTATTAGGCATCATCCCACCATTTATGGGAGTACCATCTACGACCTGCACATCTGCTCTGGCTTGCTGCAGGGTTGGATCCTGGTTTTGGGCCGTCCCAAAATTAGTCAAGGACCCTGCCAGGTCTGCTGGTTCTAGATCGTCGTCCTCTGGATTCAGATCGACCCCAGCCCCACTAGTACCGGGCTGTTCGTTATCAGCGAGGTTTGCCACTTCATCCTCCTCCTCCCCTACAAGCACCTGTGATGTTGTCCCCTGGGAGACCTCTTTTCTTGGCTTTGGTTGAAGGCCCCATGCTTCTTCCTGCTTGGTCGGGGTTGTTGGCTTCTCAACTATGCCATTCTTGTGGCCTAACTTCGCAAAGTTAGGAAAGTCTCTACCCAATATTACATCATATGGCATCTTTGGGACCACGCCAACCTCATAATCCAGCAGACCGTCCTCTGTTTGTATGCTCACTACGGCCGTGGGGTACAGACGGGTATCCCCATGAATGCATGTAACACTGATATCCTGTCTTGTATCCAGTTTATGATTCGGCACTAGGCTTGCAACGACCAGGGTTAGCATACTGCCGGAATCCAGCAGTGCTTCAACCTCTTTCCCTTCAACCTTCACCCTGCACATATGTTTGTTTCTTGATCTTTCAAGTACAGTGGTTACAACAGGACATGCATACCGTATATCATCTTCATTTTCACCGAGGTTACATTGCATTGGCTCTTCTTTAATAGGGCAGTAGGCTGCAATATGTCCCGGTTGATTACAATTGTAACAGATAATAGGGGTTCGGGGGGGAGACCCCCTCGACACCCAGTCCCGGTTTCCGTTTTTTCCCTTAGTGTCTCGGCATGATTCTGATTCTTTCCTTATGGCCCCACGCTGCTCTCTTCCCCCTCCATATGTTGGGACAGCCTTACCCCGTCCGCTGGTTCGCCCAGGCCTGGGGAACGGGAATCTTTCCTCCTGTGCCTGCTCAGCTGTTCCTGCCGTACAATACCGTTCAACCAGGCCCACAAGATGGTCGGCGGAAAGTACCTCGTTCTGGCCAACCCATCGTCTCTCTTCTCGGGGTAGACCTCGCTGGAACTGGTTGAGTACGATGGTCTCGACGATCTCGGCGGATGACCGGGTCTCTGGTCGCAACCATTTCCGTGCCAGGTGAATCAAGTCGAACATCTGTGTTCGTGGGGGTTGTCCCGGTCGGTAGGACCACTGGTGGAAGCGATGTGCCCTCACGGTATCAGTCACTCCCAGTCTAGTCAGGATCTCTCCCTTTAGTTTATCGTAATCCTGTGCATCTTTCAACTCCAGGTTGAAATACGCTTTTTGAGCGTCCCCTGCCAGGTATGGTGCCAGAAGCCCTGCCCATTCTTCTTTCGGCCACTTCTCCCTCTCTGCCGTCCTTTCGAAGGTGGTAAGATATGCTTCCACATCATCCTGTGCTGTCATTTTTGAAGAAAATGATTGGCCCGCCTCTGGGTATTTGCAGCTGGTACTTGAGCCCCAATTTGGTCCGCTAGCCCCTTTAGGCCTTCTCTTAACTCCCGGGTTTCTCTCTTGCTCTTCTCTGAGCAGCTGGTTGGTGCGGTGCTGGACCTGTAACGTGTCCTGATACATTCGCATTGCATCCTGATGAGCTATTTGTTGAGCTCTAGTTGCCTCTTGTTGGGCGGCCGTCGCTTGTAACAGGACCTGTATGGCTCCCTCCATACTCATTTTCCTGAGAAACTGTGTTAACCAAACAAAGCCAAAACAAAAAAAAACCTGACTCCTACCTAACCAGTGGTATGTTAGTCCATGCCCGCATTCTCCACCACGTGTGGCAAACCTCTTCAAGGTTAGGAGCGTTTGTCACAAACTAAGTGGTAAACTGTCACCAAATCACCCAAGAATGAGAGTTCTTTCGAACAGGACAGTACCTGTGTGTTTGTTTCTCCGTCCTGGTCCACCCAGGCCGTAGGCGAGGTCAAGGATAGCAGGGTTCGGTACACGAATCGGGTTCTCGGTAGGTCCAGGTCCAAACGCCAACAGGTAAGTCCAAAACAATCCAGCTCATACACGGTAAATCCAGCCAATCTCTATAGTCTCTTTCTCTATTGTTCATAGCTCCTTCCAGCACTCTCTCTACCTCTTCCTGGTTTTTCTTGACCCTTTATCTATGAGTCGGCTCCACCTTCTGAGGGTTCCCCTTGCTTCTGGGACTTGTAGTTTTGGCGGTCGGCCATTTTGTGATCTGTAGTTCTGACAGGGGTGGCCATTTTAGTGATCGGGCAGAGCCCGTTTATTAGTTCTGCTCTCACATACACTTATCACTCGACCCCCTTCTTTGCCACAATACATATGGTTCCTGTATGGTACCAGTCCATGTATCTAGATACGTATGGTACCAGTCCATGTATCTAGATACGTATGGTTCCTGTGTGGTACCAGTCCATGTATCTAGATACGTATGGTACCAGTCCATGTATCTAGATACGTATGGTTGCTGTGTGGTACCAGTCCATGTATCTAGATACGTATGGTACCAGTCCGTGTATCTAGATACGTATGGTACCAGTCCATGTATCTATGTAGACTGTATCTAGATACATATGGTTCCTGTATGGTACCAGTCCATATATCTAGATACGTATGGTTCCTGTATGGTACCAGTCCATGTATCTAGATATATATCGAATCGTTTTTCAAAGGGAAAGAAGCACAGTCAAGACACATTCTAATAATGACCTTTGTCCACCTTTACTCTACACACTACACAGTCTACACACTACACGGTCTACACACTACACAGTCTACACACTACACAGTCTACACACTACACAGTCTACACACTACACAGTCTACACACTACACAGTCTACACACTACACAGTCTACACACTACACAGTCTACACTCTACACAGTCTACACACTACACAGTCTACACACTACACAGTCTACACACTACACAGTCTACACACTACACAGTCTACACACTACACAGTCTACACACTACACAGTCTACACACCCTACAGTCTACACACCCTACAGTCTGCACACTACACAGTCTACACTCTACACAGTCTACACTCTACACAGTCTACACTACACAGTCTACAGTCTACACACTACACAGTCTACACTACATAGTCTACACTACGTAGTCTACACACTACACAGTCTACACTACACAGTCTACACACTACACAGTCTACACACTACACAGTCTACACTCTACACAGTCTACACACTACACAGTCTACACTCTACACAGTCTACACTCTACACAGTCTACACTCTACACAGTCTACACACTACACAGTCTACACTATACACTACACAGTCTACACTACATAGTCTACACTCTACACAGTCTACACACTACACAGTCTACACACTACACAGTCTACACACCCTACAGTCTACACACCCTACAGTCTGCACACTACACAGTCTACACTCTACACAGTCTACACTACACAGTCTACAGTCTACACACTACACAGTCTACACTACATAGTCTACACTACGTAGTCTACACACTACACATTCTACACTACACATTCTACACTACACAGTCTACACACTACACAGTCTACACTCTACACAGTCTACACACTACACAGTCTACACACTACACAGTCTACACACTACACAGTCTACACACTACACAGTCTACACACTACACAGTCTACACACCCTACAGTCTACACACCCTACAGTCTACACACCCTACAGTCTACACTCTACACAGTCTACACACTACACAGTCTACACTCGACACAGTCTACACACTACACAGTCTACACTACACAGTCTACAGTCTACACACTACACAGTCTACACTACATAGTCTACACTACGTAGTCTACACACTACACATTCTACACTACGCAGTCTACACACTACGTAGTCTACACACTACACAGTCTACACACTACACAGTCTACACACTACACAGTCTACACACTACACAGTCTACACTCTACACAGTCTACACACTACACAGTCCAGAGTCTACACACTACACAGTCTACACTCGTAGTCTACACACTACACATTCTACACTACGCAGTCTACACACTACACAGTCTACACATTACACAGTCTACACTACATAGTCTACACACTACACAGTCTACACTACGCAGTCTACACTACATAGTCTACACTCTACACAGTCTACACTACATACTCTACACTCTACACAGTACACTACACAGTCTACACACTGCACAGTCTACACTCTACACAGAACACTGCACACTCTACACAGTCTACACTACACACTCTGCACACTACACTTTACGCACTACAGTCTACACACTCTACACACACTACACACTACACAGTCTACACACTGCACAGTCTACACACTGCACAGTCTACACACTGCACAGTCTACACACTACACAGTCTACACACTACACAGTACACACTACACAGTCTACACTACACACTCTGCACACTACACAGTCTACACACTACACAGTCTACACACTACACAGTCTACACTACAGTCTACACTACACAGTCTACACTACACAGTCTACACAGTCTACACTCTACACAGTCTACACTACACACTCTGCACACTACACTCTACGCACTACAGTCAACACACTACACAGTCTACACTACACTCTACACACTCTACACTCTACACACTCTACACACTCTACGCACTACAGTCTACACACTCTACACTCTACACACTCGACACTCTACACACTCTACACTCTACACACTCTACACACTCTAGCACTACAGTCTACACACTCTACACACTCTACACACTACACAGACACACTGCACAGTCTACACACTGCACAGTCTACACACTGCACAGTCTACACACTACACAGTCTACACACTACACAGTCTACACACTACAGTCTACACTACAGTCTACACTACACAGTCTACACAGTTACACTCTACACAGTCTACACTGCACACTCTACACAGTCTACACTACACACTCTGCACACTACACTCTACGCACTACAGTCAACACACTACACAGTCTACACTCTACACTCTACACACTCTGGACAGTCTACACACTCTACACACTCTACACTCACACTCTACACACTCTACGCTCAGACACTCTACACAGTCTAGACACGGAGTGTTTTCTGTTTGTGTCGCTCTCTGTGTGATACTATATACATTATGCAGCATCATTTTTGGGACCGTTTACGACGCTCTGTTTGCAGAGCCCTTTATAGTTACAGTACAGACATGACCTCCCAGCTGCATTATGGGTGTTGTAGTGAACTGGGTTACTAACGGGTCTATGAACGTACAGCTCAGACTGTTGTCACGGTTCAGTGTAAAATATAAGGAGGGAAAATTGTAAAGTGAGTGTCCTCGGATAAAGACATCTTGATAACTGACCGTTTTGTTGTTGTCTAGAATGCGGCTAAAGCCATTAAGAGTGATTCGAGTAGCAAGGCTCCAGTGGAGGAACCCCCTGCTGCCCCATTAGAGCCTGAGGACCCTGCTTCCCCCTCCAGCGACCCCTCTCCGTCCCCTCCTCCTCGGGAGAAACCAGCCAGGAAGAAGGCCTCCAAGCCCCCAAAACCTCCAAAGGTCCCCAAACCTCCCAAGGTCCCCAAAGCGAAGGAGGGAGGGAAGAAGAAAGGAAAGAAAGAGAAGGAAGTCCCTGCTCCTCCTAGAGGTTGAAGCCCTCCAGCCTGGCAGCTCTGGAGTCTCACGCCAAGGACATCCTCAGCAAGATGGACCAGCCCAAGAAAGGCAAGATGGGGGCAAGGTGAGCTATTAACCTGTTTAACCATGTTTAACCTGACTGGGCCTGTAACAAACACACCCCTATAGGCCTAGATGGACCAGCCCAAGAAGGGTAAGGTGGGGGCAAGGTGAGACCATGCAAGCTGACCTGTCCTACTCTACCTCATATCAAATCAAATTGTATTGGTCACATACACGGTTAGCAGCAGTTACCTGTCACCTATATGATGTCATGTCTGTGTTACCTGCTTCACAGGCAACTAAGAATGTCCTGAGCATAGGAAAAGGACACCTGTAAGCAGAATGACCTGGAGAAGTTTGAGATCCGAGAACAGAACAAGAAACAGACGGAAGCCAAGTGGAAATATAAGGTACGCTACAGGACAGTTTGAGTTAGGTCAGATACAGGTTCAGTTAGGTCAGATACAGAACAGGTTGAGTTAGGTCAGATACAGGTTGAGTTAGGTCAGATACAGGTTGAGTTAGGTCAGATACAGGTTGAGTTAGGTCAGATACAGGTTGAGTTAGGTCAGATACAGGTTGAGGTAGGTCAGATACAGGTTGAGGTAGGTCAGATAGAGGTTGAGGTAGGTCAGATAGAGGTTGAGGTAGGTCAGATAGAGGTTGAGGTAGGTCAGATAGAGGTTGAGGTAGGTCAGATAGAGGTTGAGTTAGGTCAGATAGAGGTTGAGTTAGGTCAGATAGAGGTTGAGTTAGGTCAGATAGAGGTTGAGGTAGGTCAGATAGAGGTTGAGTTAGGTCAGATAGAGGTTGAGTTAGGTCAGAGGTTGAGTTAGGTCAGATAGGATACAGGTTGAGTTAGGTCAGGTAGGGTACAGGTTGAGTTAGGTCAGGTACAGGTTGAGTTAGGTCAGGTACAGGTTGAGTTAGGTCAGATACAGGTTGAGTTAGGTCAGATACAGTACAGGTTGAGTTAGGTCAGGTACAGAACAGGTTGAGTTAGGTCAGGTACAGAACAGGTTGAGTTAGGTCAGGTACAGAACAGGTTGAGTTAGGTCAGGTACAGAACAGGTTGAGTTAGGTCAGATACAGGTTGAGTTAGGTCAGATACAGGTTGAGTTAGGTCAGATACAGAACAGGTTGAGTTAGGTCAGGTACAGAACAGGTTGAGTTAGGTCAGATACAGAACAGGTTGAGTTAGGTCAGATGCAGGTTGAGTTAGGTCAGGTACAGAACAGGTTGAGTTAGGTCAGGTACAGAACAGGTTGAGTTAGGTCAGGTACAGAACAGGTTGAGTTAGGTCAGGTACAGAACAGGTTGAGTTAGGTCAGATAGGTTGAGGTAGGTCAGATACAGGTTCAGTTAGGTCAGATACAGAACAGGTTGAGTTAGGTCGGATACAGGTTGAGTTAGGTCAGATACAGGTTGAGTTAGGTCAGATACAGGTTCAGTTAGGTCAGATACAGAACAGGTTGAGTTAGGTCAGGTACAGAACAGGTTGAGTTAGGTCAGATACAGGTTGAGTTAGGTCAGATACAGAACAGGTTGAGTTAGGTCAGATACAGGTTGAGTTAGGTCAGATACAGGTTGAGTTAGGTCAGATACAGGTTGAGTTAGGTCAGATACAGGTTGAGTTAGGTCAGATACAGGTTGAGGTAGGTCAGATACAGGTTGAGGTAGGTCAGATACAGGTTGAGTTAGGTCAGATACAGGTTGAGTTAGGTCAGATACAGGTTGAGTTAGGTCAGATACAGGTTGAGTTAGGTCAGATACAGGTTGAGTTAGGTCAGATACAGTTTGAGTTAGGTCAGGTAGGGTACAGGTTGAGTTAGGTCAGATACAGGTTGAGTTAGGTCAGGTACAGGTTGAGTTAGGTCAGATACAGGTTGAGTTAGGTCAGATACAGGTTGAGTTAGGTCAGATACAGGTTGAGTTAGGTCAGATACAGTACAGGTTGAGTTAGGTCAGGTACAGAACAGGTTGAGTTAGGTCAGGTACAGAACAGGTTGAGTTAGGTCAGGTACAGAACAGGTTGAGTTAGGTCAGGTACAGAACAGGTTGAGTTAGGTCAGGTACAGAACAGGTTGAGTTAGGTCAGGTACAGAACAGGTTGAGTTAGGTCAGGTACAGAACAGGTTGAGTTAGGTCAGGTACAGAACAGGTTGAGTTAGGTCAGGTACAGAACAGGTTGAGTTAGGTCAGATACAGAACAGGTTGAGTTAGGTCAGGTACAGAACAGGTTGAGTTAGGTCAGGTACAGAACAGGTTGAGTTAGGTCAGGTACAGAACAGGTTGAGTTAGGTCAGGTACAGAACAGGTTGAGTTAGGTCAGGTACAGAACAGGTTGAGTTAGGTCAGGTACAGAACAGGTTGAGTTAGGTCAGGTACAGGTTGAGTTAGGTCAGATACAGGTTGAGTTAGGTCAGATACAGAACAGGTTGAGTTAGGTCAGATACAGGTTGAGTTAGGTCAGGTACAGAACAGGTTGAGTTAGGTCAGGTGCAGAACAGGTTGAGTTAGGTCAGGTGCAGAACAGGTTGAGTTAGGTCAGGTACAGAACAGGTTGAGTTAGGTCAGATACAGAACAGGTTGAGTTAGGTCAGATACAGAACAGGTTGAGTTAGGTCAGATACAGAACAGGTTGAGTTAGGTCAGATACAGAACAGGTTGAGTTAGGTCAGGTACAGAACAGGTTGAGTTAGGTTAGGTACAGAACAGGTTGAGTTAGGTCAGGTACAGAACAGGTTGAGTTAGGTCAGGTACAGAACAGGTTGAGTTAGGTCAGGTACAGAACAGGTTGAGTTAGGTCAGGTACAGGTTGAGTTAGGTCAGGTACAGAACAGGTTGAGTTAGGTCAGGAACAGGTTGAGTTAGGTCAGATACAGAACAGGTTGAGTTAGGTCAGATACAGAACAGGTTGAGTTAGGTCAGATACAGAACAGGTTGAGTTAGGTCAGATACAGAACAGGTTGAGTTAGGTCAGATACAGAACAGGTTGAGTTAGGTCAGATACAGAACAGGTTGAGTTAGGTCAGATACAGAACAGGTTGAGTTAGGTCAGATACAGAACAGGTTGAGTTAGGTCAGGTACAGAACAGGTTGAGTTAGGTCAGTACAGAACAGGTTGAGTTAGGTCAGATACAGGTTGAGTTAGGTCAGATATAGGTTGAGTTAGGTCGGTACAGAACAGGTTGAGTTAGGTCAGGTACAGAACAGGTTGAGTTAGGTCAGATACAGAACAGGTTGAGTTAGGTCAGATACAGGTTGAGTTAGGTCAGATACAGGTTGAGGTAGGTCAGATACAGAACAGGTTGAGTTAGGTCAGGTACAGAACAGGTTGAGTTAGGTCAGGTACAGAACAGGGTGAGTTAGGTCAGGTACAGAACAGGTTGAGTTAGGTCAGGTACAGAACAGGTTGAGTTAGGTCAGATACAGAACAGGTTGAGTTAGGTCAGATACAGAACAGGTTTAGTTAGGTCAGGTACAGGTTGAGTTAGGTCAGGTACAAAACAGGTTGAGTTAGGTCAGGTACAGAACAGGTTGAGTTAGGTCAGATACAGGTTGAGTTAGGTCAGATATAGGTTGAGTTAGGTCCGGTACAGAACAGGTTGAGTTAGGTCAGGTACAGGTTGAGTTAGGTCAGGTACAGATTGAGTTAGGTCAGATACAGGTTGAGTTAGGTCAGATACAGGTTGAGGTAGGTCAGATACAGAACAGGTTGAGTTAGGTCAGGTACAGAACAGGTTGAGTTAGGTCAGGTACAGAACAGGTTGAGTTAGGTCAGGTACAGAACAGGTTGAGTTAGGTCAGGTACAGAACAGGTTGAGTTAGGTCAGATACAGAACAGGTTGAGTTAGGTCAGATACAGAACAGGTTTAGTTAGGTCAGGTACAGGTTGAGTTAGGTCAGGTACAAAACAGGTTGAGTTAGGTCAGGTACAAAACAGGTTGAGTTAGGTCAGGTACAGAACAGGTTGAGTTAGGTCAGATACAGAACAGGTTGAGTTAGGTCAGATACAGAACAGGTTGAGTTAGGTCAGGTACAGAACAGGTTGAGTTAGGTCAGATACAGAACAGGTTGAGTTAGGTCAGATACAGAACAGGTTGAGTTAGGTCAGATACAGGTTGAGTTAGGTCAGGTACAGAACAGGCCAGGGCAGACGATGAACAGAGAGGTGTGAGTGTGGTGTAGGTACCTGTACCAGACAGGGGGAGACAGGCCAAGGCAGATGGTTGACAGAGAGGGGGGGAGACAGGCCAAGGCAGACATTGAACAGACAGGGAGAGACAGGCCAAGGCAGACGGTTGACAGAGAGGGGGAGACAGGCCAAGGCAGACAGTGAACAGACAGGGAGAGACAGGCCAAGGCAGACAGTGAACAGACAGGGAGAGACAGGCCAAGGCAGACAGTGAACAGACAGGGGGAGACAGGCCGGGGCAGACGGTGAACAGACAGGGGGAGACGGACCAAGGCAGACGGTGAGACAGACCAAGGCAGACTGTGAGACAGACCAAGGCAGACTGTGAACAGACAGTGGGAGACAGACCAAGGCAGACCATGAGACAGATCAAGGCAGACGGTGAACAGAGAGGGGCAGACAGGGGGAGACAGGCCAAGGCAGATGGTGAACAGAGAGGGGGAGACAAGAGAGGGCAGACAGGGGGAGACAGGGGAGACAGACCAAGGCAGACAGTGAACAGAGAGGGGCAGACAGGGGGAGACAGGTCAAGGCAGATGGTGAACAGAGAGGGGGAGACAGGAGAGGGCAGACAGGGGAGACAGGCCAAGACAGACAGGGGGAGACAGGCCAAGACAGACAGGGGGAGACAGGCCAAGACAGTGAACAGACAGGGGGAGACAGGCCAAGACAGTGAACAGACAGGGGGAGACAGGCCAAGACAGACAGTGAACAGACAGGGGGAGACAGGCCAAGACAGACAGTGAACAGACAGGGGGAGACAGGCCAAGACAGACAGTGAACAGACAGGGGGAGACAGACAGTGAACAGACAGGGGGAGACAGGCCAAGGCAGATGGTGAACAGATCGCCAGGTGGAATCAGTGCCATGCCAGTGAACAGCAGGAGGGGGGTTCTGAGGCCCAAAGGCCTTTTCCTTCACATCTGGTCTGGGAGCCTTAACCCATAAAGTCAAATATATCACTGTAATGTACTTTATTTTTAGCTTTTTCTTCTTGGCTTTCAAAATAGCATCAGACCAAACACTCCTCACTCAGCTCCAGGTTGAACGGAGTCCTCAG
The DNA here is from genome assembly GCF_018296145.1 of Oncorhynchus tshawytscha. Taxonomy (NCBI): domain Eukaryota; kingdom Metazoa; phylum Chordata; class Actinopteri; order Salmoniformes; family Salmonidae; genus Oncorhynchus; species Oncorhynchus tshawytscha. The sequence goes on from NW_024609103.1 coordinate 81,352, forward strand.
GTCTCTGCTGTCTGTTGGCTAGAGCTCCCTCCGTATAGCGCGGAAAAATTAAACCGTAAGCAGTAATCTCTCTGGTAAATTTTGGTCAAAATTAGGTTGTTAGAAAATGTAGTTAAGTTATGGAAAATACAGTTAATACAGACTAGTTAGTTAAGATACAGACTAGTTAGTTAAGATACAGACTAGTTGGATAAAGAATAATTAAGTTAGATACAGAGTAGTTAAGTTAGGTAAGATATAGAATAGTTAAGTTAGGTAAGATATAGTTAAGTTAGATACAGAATAGTTAGTTAAGTTAGATACAGAGTAGTTAGAAACAGAGTAGTTAGTTAAGTTAGATACAGAATAGTTAGTTAAGTTAGATACAGAGTAGTTAGTTAAGTTAGATACAGAGTAGTTAGTTAAGTTAGATACAGAATAGTTAGTTAAGTTAGATACAGAGTAGTTAGTTAAGTTAGATACAGAGTAGTTAGTTAAGTTAGGTAATATATAGAATAGTTAGGTAAGATACAGAATAGTTAGTTAAGTTAGATACAGAGTAGTTAGTTAAGTTAGGTAAGATACAGAGTAGTTAGTTAAGTTAGTTTAGGTAAGATAGAGTAGTTCATTTAGTTATGTTACAGAATAGTTGGGTAAGATATATAATAGTTAGTTTAGGTAAGATAGAGTAGTTAATTTAGTTAAGATACAGAATAGTTGGGTAAGATATATAATAGTTTGATTTGAAAATCAAAGGTGAAATCCAGAATAGATTGAGTCAAGGATGTCTTGGCCTGCTTTAAAAACACATGGAACAAAGTAAACATGATAATGATGGATAAACGGAACAATAAACCCAATTCAAGCTGGATGCTGTTTCAAAGAAGATACAAATGGTTCTGTTGTATTAAAGCTTGAGAAGCTGAGAAGTCCAGCAGAAAAACGTGGTATAATGGTAAAGTGATTAACACACTATCGATCATAGTAATCAGCTAAACTAACACTGCGGTTTTACTCACAATTAGAGTGGTGGAACTGTTCAAAGCTTCTAGAACCCAGGCCCAGCCAACCGTCTCAGTCCTCACAACTATGTCATATCCACAACATTCCACCCATAAGCATTCACATCTGCCCCGGGGTCCTGCTGGTGGAAGGGGGTCCCAAATGCTACCCTATTCCCCTATAAGGTGTAGAGGACTCTGGTCAAAAGTAGTTCACTACAGCGTATAGGGTATAGGGTTCCGTTTAGGATGCGGTCCTGCTCTAAGGAGGCTGTTGTGTCATTATAGCTGGATAACATGGGATGGGTTCTGGAGGACAGCTTAGTTGGAGCAAACGGAAGACATTAGTCGGCTTTAGTTTTGTGGAAACTTGTATGCCAAAGTGTTCCGGTTGTAATGTCTGTTGTCATTCCAAGGGTCCTGGTCCCTCTAAAGAGTGGAACTAGCTGCAGCTCAAACACTAACACATGGACTGGTAGATGGAGATACAGACCGGTCAGAGAAACTAAGGGCAGATCAGACCACATCTTCTATAGGACCTGGTAGATGGAGATACAGAGAAACTAAGGGCAGATCAGACCACATCTTCTATAGGACCTGGTAGATGGATAATCACAGACCACCTTTGTTTCTCTGATGGACTGGAGACCCTGGTAGATAGATATTTATCAGAGTAGAGTAGACCACACCTTCTGGAGACCCTGGTAGATAGATATTTATTAGAGTAGAGTAGACCACGCCTTCTGGAGACCCTGGTAGATAGATATTTATCAGAGTAGAGTAGACCACACCTTCTGGAGACCCTGGTAGATGGATATTTATCAGAGTAGAGTAGACCACACCTTCTGGAGACCCTGGTAGATGGATATTTATCAGAGTAGAGTAGACCACGCCTTCTGGAGACCCTGGTAGATGGATATTTATCAGAGTAGAGTAGACCACGCCTTCTGGAGACCCTGGTAGATAGATATTTATCAGAGTAGAGTAGGCCACGCCTTCTGGAGACCCTGGTAGATAGATATTTATCAGAGTAGACCACACCTTCTGGAGACCCTGGTAGATAGATATTTATCAGAGTAGACCACACCTTCTGGAGACCCTGGTAGATAGATATTTATCAGAGTAGACCACACCTTCTGGAGACCCTGGTAGATAGATATTTATCAGAGTAGACCACGCCTTCTGGAGACCCTGGTAGAGTCATACTACCATTTAAAAGTTTGGGGTCACTTAGAAATGTCTTTGTTTTTGAAAGAAAACCACATTTTTTTAGCCATTTAAAATAACAGAATTGTTAATGTTGTAAATGACTATTGTAGCTGGAAACGGCTGATTTTTAATGGAATATCTACATGGGCATACAGAGGCCCATTATCAGCAACCATCACTCCTGTGTTCCAATGGCACGTTGTGTTAGCTAATCCAAGTTTATAATTTTAAAAGGCTAATTGATCAATAGAAAACCATTTTGAAATTATGTTAGCACAGCTGACAACTGTTGTTGTCATTAAAGAAGCAATAAAACAGGCCTTCTTTAGCCTAGCTGAGTATCTGGAGCATCAGCATTTGTGAGTTCGATTACAGGCTCAAAATGGCCAGAAACAAATAACTTTTTCCTGAAACTCGTCAGTCTATTCTTGTTCTGAGAAATGAAGGCTATTCAATGCGAGAAATTGCCAAGAAACTGAAGCTCTGGTACAACGCTGTGAACTACTCCCTTCACAGAACAGCACAAACTGGCTCTAACCAGAATAAAAAGAGGAGTGGGAGGCCGCGGTGCACAACTGAGCAAGAGGACAAGTACATTAGTGTGTCTAGTTTGAGAAACAGACGCCTCACAAGTCCTCAACTGGCAGCTTCATTAAATAGTACCCGCAAAACACCAGTCTCAACGTCAACAGTGAAGAGGCAACTCCAGGATGCTGCCTTTCTAGGCAGAGTTCCTCTGTCCAGTGTCTGTGTTATTTTGCTCATCTTAATCTTTTATTTTTATTGGCCAGTCTGAGATATGGCTTTTTCTTTTCTCCTTTGCAATGTTATAAACATGTTGTATGTCCTTCTGCCAGATCCTCTAAAACATAACATTACGTTCTCGTTGTTGTTCATATCCGTTACAGAACAGCAAACCAGATTCCTTACTGAAGATGGAAACTGAAGAGCACAAGTTTGAGAGAACGCCACTATCAGGCAACAAAGACAAGTTTTCATTCTCATTGACACACAAGAAGTTACTAGGGTATGTATACTGTGTACATGTATTGTGTCTGTCTGTGACTGGCACCCGTTCCTTACTGTCCTGTCCCCCCCAGTTCTAAGCTGAAGCCCCAGACCAATTCCAGTGTGTTCAGCTCGTTACAAAACCTAAAGGAGGACAAGGCCAAGCCGGTGAGAGACGAGTATGAGTACGTGTCAGACGAAGGAGAGTTGAAGATTGATGAGTTCCCCATCAGGAGGAAAAAGAACGCCGTCAAGAGGGACTTATCCTGTGAGTACTACTGACACACAAAGATGACAAACTACTACTGGAGAGAAAATGGTCCTGTGACTACTGACACAGAGACACTGACACAGAGACACTGAGACCGAGACACTGAGACCGAGACACTGAGACCGAGACACTGAGACCGAGACACTGAGACCGAGACACTGAGACCGAGACACTGAGACCGAGACACTGAGACCGAGACACTGAGACAGAGATTAGATAGGAAAAAGTATACTGGATACAATGATGTATTTACTTAATAATGAATTCTATCAAAATGGACTGATTTACTAGTTGTTGATTGCCTGTCTCTTCAGATTTACTAGTTGTTGATTGACTGTCTCTTCTCTTCCTGTTCCAGTCCTGTCAAACATCAAAGACCCAATCCACCCATCCAAGAAGCCAAAGCTCCTCCCCTCTGCTGTCAAGGTACGTCAGCTCCTCCCCTCTCCTCCCAGGGTATGTTACCACCTCCCCTCTCCTCCCAGGGTATGTTACCTCCTCCCCTCTCCTCCCAGGGTATGTTACCTCCTCCCCTCTCTTCCCAGGGTATGTTACCTCCTCCCAGGGTATGTTACCTCCTCCCAGGGTATGTTACCTCCTCCCAGGGTATGTTACCTCCTCCCCTCTCTTCCCAGGGTATGTTACCACCTCCCCTCTCCTCCCAGGGTATGTTACCACCTCCCTCTCCTCCCAGGGTATGTTACCTCCTCCCCTCTCCTCCCAGGGTATGTTACCTCCTCCCAGGGTATGTTACCACCTCCCCTCTCCTCCCAGGGTATGTTACCACCTCCCCTCTCCTCCCAGGGTATGTTACCTCCTCCCCTCTCCTCCCAGGGTATGTTACCTCCTCGCCTCTCCTCCCAGGGTATGTTACCTCCTCCCAGGGTATGTTACCTCCTCCCCTCTCTTCTCAGGGTATGTTACCTCCTCTCCTTAAGTCACCAATAATATATGAAGGACCATGTGGCTAGAAAATATCTGAGCTCATTATGGTTGGGGTCAGGTCAGCGCAATAGTGTCAGGTGGGTATCACAGTTATGTCCATGGAGAGTCTAGATTCCATTCCCAAGACAAAGTCCCAAATATCACCCTAGTTAAAGGTAGTGCATAAGGAAGGGGATTCCATTTGGGGAGTATGCTAATAGTTCCAACTCAGCTGTCCTATTAGCCAGCTAACATCCCACAACCAAATACTTTAATTACACTCTGATATTTCCATTTCTACATCCATGGAGAGAACAACCTAATGAGGAGTTCTAAGAGTAGAAGAGTCAGAGGAAAACATTCTGGAATATCCACTCCTTCCTTCCATGAGGTCGTTAATGAATTCCATGTGATGGTTTAAAAGCAGTCAAGTAGCAATAGAGATCACATATGGCTGTGTGTTTAGTGTTGCTGTGATACCAGTATCTTCATATTAGGAAGTAAGGAAGCGAAGGAAACAGAACATGAAGTGGACTCCCTTGTCTTGAGGAAAACAGCCGTAATGTTGGAAACAAACATCATTATGTTGTCATCCAGAGTCACGTTGATTTATTTATCACACAATATTTTACATACAGAAGGTTTTTAAAGGTTTAAAGGCACACAATGCAAACAGTCTGGGGAGCCATTTGATTGGCTGTTCAGGAGTCTTATGGCTTGGGAGTAAAAGCTGTTGAGAAGCCTTTTGTCCTAGACTTGGCACTTCGGTACCACTTGCCATGCGGTAGTAGAAAGAACAGTCTATGACTGGGGTGGCTGGGGTCTTTTACAATGTTTACGTCCTTCCTCTGACACCGCCTGGTGTAGAGGTCCTGGATGGCAGGAAGGTTGGCCCCAGTGATGTACTGGGCCGTACGCACTACCCTCTGTAGTGCCTTGCGGTCAGAGGCCGAGCAATTGTCATACCAGGCAGTGATACAACCAGTCAGGATGCTCTCAATGTTGCAGCTGTAGAACCTTTTGAGGATCTGAGGACCCATACCAAATCTTTTTAGTCTCCTGAGGGGGAATAGGTTTTGTTGTGCCCTCTTCACGACTGTCTTGGTGTGTTCGGACCATTCTAGTGTGTTGGTGATGTGGACACCAAGGAACTTGAAGCTCTCAACCTGCTCCACTGCAGCCCCGTCAATGAGAATGGGGGCATGCTCGGTCCTCCTTTTCCTGTAGTCCACAAACATCTCCTCAGTCTTGGTTACGTTGAGGGACAGGTTGTTATTCTGGCACCACACGGTCAGGTCTCTGACTTCCTCCCTATAGGCTGTCTCATCGTTGTCGGTGATCAGGCCTACCATTGTTGTGTCATTGGCAAACTTAATGATGGTGTTGGAGTCGTGCCTGGCGATGCAGTCATGAGTGAACAGGGGACTGAGCACGCACCCCTGAGGGGCTCCAGTGTTGAGGATCAGCGTGGCGGATGTTGATATCTACCCTCACCACCTGGGGGTGGCCTGTGAGGAAATCCGGAATCCAGTTGCAGAGGGAGGTGTTTAGTCCCAAGGTCCTTAGCTTAGTGATGAGTTTTGAGGACACTATGGTGGTGAACGCTGAGCTGTAGTCAATGAACAGCATTCTCACGTAGGTGTTCCTTTTGTCCAGGTGGGACAGGGCAGTGTGGAGTGCAATAGAGACTGCATCATCTGTGGATCTGTTAGGGCGATATGCAAATTGGAGTGAGTCTAGGGTTTCTGGGATGATGGTATTGATGTGAGCCATTACCAGCCTTTCAAAACACTTCATGGCTACGGACGTGAGTGCTATGGGTCGGTAGTCATTTAGGCAGGTTACCTTTGTGTTCTTGGGCACAGGGACTATGGTGGTCTGCTTGAAACATGTTGGTATTACAGACTCAATCAGGGACATGTTGAAAATGTCAGTGAAGACACCTGCCAGTTGGTCAGCAATACTCAATCATGAGGCATCAAAGCCAAAGGAACTGAATAATATTAAGAAATGCTATAGATGGAAGGAATCTATAACAGAGAAAAATGTGTAAACCTACCAAAAAACAATTAGGTAGCAACAAATTCAATCCCTTTTAGACAACTTCCTGGACAAAACATTTCACTGTAATAGTGAAGGTGTAAACTTGGCAGTAGAAAATCTTAACTCAGCTTCCCTATCAAATCTAAAAATCTCAAATAGAAAACCGAAGAAAATGAACAACAATGACAAATTGATAGAAATCACGTTAAAAATCAGCTCAATGTAGTTGAAGAATCCATAGACTCTAACCACTTCTGGGAAAATTGGAAAACACTAAACAAACAACAACACGAATAGTTATCTATCCAAAATGGTGATGTATGGGTAAACCACTTCTCCAATCTTTTTGGCTCTATAACAAAGTATAAAGAGCAAAAACATATACATGATCAAATACAAATCTTAGAATCAACTATTAAAGACTACCAGAACCCACTGGATTCTCCAATTACATTGAATGAGTTACAGGACAAAATAAAAACCCTCCAACCCAAAAAGGCCTGTGGGGTTGATGGTATCCTTAATGAAATGATCAAATATACACACCACAAATTCCAATTGGCTATACTAAAACTCTTTAACATCATCCTTAGCTCTGGCATCTTCCCCAATATTTGGAACCAAGGACTGATCACCCCAATCCACAAAAATGGAGACAAATTTGACCACAATAACTACCGTGGAATATGCGTCAACAATAACCTTGGGAAAATCCTCTGCATTATCATTAACAGCAGACTCGTTACTTCCTCAATGAAAACAATGTACTGAGCAAATGTCAAATTGGCTTTTTACCAAATTACCGTACAACAGACCATGTATTCACCCTGCACACCCTAATTGAAAACCAAACAAACCAAAACAAAGGCAAAGTTTTCTCATGCTTTGTTGATTTCAAAAAAGCCATTGACTCAATTTGGCATGAGGGTCTGCTATACAAACTGATGGAAAGTGGTGTTGGGGGTAAAACATACGTCATCATAAAATCCATGTACACAAACAACAAGTGTGCGGTTAAAATTGGCAAAAAACACACACATTTCTTCACACAGGGTCGTGGGGTTAGACAGGGATGCAGCTTAAGCCCCACCCTCTTCAACATATATATCAACGAACTGGCGCGGGCACTAGAAAAGTCTGCAGCACCCGGCCTCACCCTACTAGAATCCGAAGTCAAATGTCTGCTGTTTACTGATGATCTGGTGCTTCTGTCACCAACCAAGGAGGGCCTACTGCAGCACCTAGATCTTATGCACAGATTCTGTCAGACCTGGGCCCTGACAGTAAATCTCAGTAAGACCAAAATAATGGTGTTCCATAAAAGTTCCAGTCACCAGGACCACAAATACAAATTCCATCTAGACACTGTTGCCCTAGAGCACACAAAAAACTATACATACCTTGGCCTAAACATCAGCGCCACAGGTAACTTCCACAAAGCTATGAACGATCTGAGAGACAAGGCAAGAAGGGCATTCTACGCCATCAAAAGGAACATAAATTTCAACATACCAATTAGGATCTGGCTAAAAATACTTGAATCAGTCATAGAGCCCATTGCCCTTTATGGTTGTGAGGTCTGGGGTCCGCTCACCAACCAAGACTTCACAAAATGGGACAAACACCAAATTGAGACTGCACACAGAATTCTGCAAAAATATCCTCCGTGTAGAACAGGATTTTAGAGGATTTTAGAACACCAAATAATGCATGCAGAGCAGAATTAGGCCGATACCCACTAATTATCAAAATCCAGAAAAGAGCTGTTAAATTCTATAACCACCTAAAAGGAAGCGATTCCCAAACCTTCCACAACAAAGCCATCACCTACAGAGAGATGAACCTGGAGAAGAGTCCCCTAAGCAAGCTGGTCCTGGGGCTCTGTTCACAAACACACCCTACAGAGTCCCAGGACAGCAGCACAATTAGACCCAACCAAATCATGAGAAAACAAAAAGATAATTACTTGACACATTGGAAAGAATTAACAAAAAGCAAAGCAAACTAGAATGCTATTTGGCCCTACACAGAGAGTACACAGCGGCAGAATACCTGACCACTGTGACTGACCCAAACTTAAGGAAAGCTTTGACTATGTACAGACTCAGCGAGCATAGCCTTGCTATTGAGAAAGGCCGCCGTAGGCAGACATGGCTCTCAAGAGAAGACAGGCTATGTGCTCACTGCCCACAAAATGAGGTGGAAACTGAGCTGCACTTCCTAACCTCCTGCCCAATGTATGACCATATTAGAGAGACATATTTCCCTTAGACTACACAGATCCACAAAGAATTCGAAAACAAATCAAATTTTGAAAAACTCCCATATCTACTGGGTGAAATTCCACAGTGTGCCATCACAGCAGCAAGATTTGTGACCTGTTGCCACGAGAAAAGGGCAACCAGTGAAGAACACGCACCATTGTAAATACAACCCATATCTATGCTTATTTATTTTATCTTGTGTCCTTTACCATTTGTACATTGTTAAAACACTGTATATATATATATATGACATTTGTAATGTCTTTATTGTTTTGAAACTTCTGTATGTGTGATGTCTACTGTTAATTTTTATTGTTTATTTCACTTTATATATTATCTACCTCACTTGCTTTGGCAATGTTAACACATGTTTCCCATGCCAATAAAGCCATTGAATTGAATTGAATTGAATTGAGAGAGAGAAAGGGAGAGGCAGGCAGAGAGAGAGAGAGAGAAAGGGAGAGGCAGGCAGAGAGAGAGAAAGAGGAGAGGCAGGCAGAGAGAGAGAGAGAAAGGGAGAGGCAGGCAGAGAGAGAGAGAGAGAAAGGGAGAGGCAGGCAGAGAGAGAGAGAGAAAGGGAGAGGCAGGCAGAGAGAGAAAGAAAGGGAGAGGCAGGCAGAGAGAGAGAGAGAAAGGGAGAGGCAGGCAGAGAGAGAGAGAGAAAGGGAGAGGCAGGCAGAGAGAGAGAGAAAGGGAGAGGCAGGCAGAGAGAGAGAGAGAAAGGGAGAGGCAGGCAGAGAGAGAGAGAGAAAGGGAGAGGCAGGCAGAGAGAGAGAGAGAGGGAGAGGCAGGCAGGCAGAGAGAGAGAGAAAGGGAGAGGCAGGCAGGAGAGAGAGAGAGAAAGGGAGAGGCAGGCAGGCAGAGAGAGAGAGAGAAAGGGAGAGGCAGGCAGGCAGAGAGAGAGAGAGAGAAAGGGAGAGGCAGGCAGGCAGAGAGAGAGAGAGAAAGGGAGAGGCAGGCAGAGAGAGAGAGAGAGAGAAAGGGGAGGCAGGCAGGCAGGAGAGAGAGAGAGAGAGAGAGAAAGGGAGAGGCAGGCAGGCAGAGAGAGAGAGAGAAAGGGAGAGGCAGGCAGGCAGAGAGAGAGAGAAAGGGAGAGGCAGGCAGAGAGAGAGAGAGAAAGGGGAGAGGCAGGCAGAGAGAGAGAAAGGGAGAGGCAGGCAGAGAGAGAGAGAGAAAGGGAGAGGCAGGCAGAGAGAGAGAGAGAGAGAAAGGGGAGGAGGCAGGCAGAGAGAGAGAGAGAGAAAGGGAGAGGCAGGCAGAGAGAGAGAGAGAAAGGGAGAGAAAGGGAAGGCAGGCAGAGAGAGAGAGAGAGAAAGGGAGAGGCAGGCAGAGAGAGAGAGAAAGGGAGAGGCAGGCAGAGAAAGGGAGAGGCAGGCAGAGAGAGAGAGAAAGGGAGAGGCAGGCAGAGAGAGAGAGAAAGGGAGAGGCAGGCAGAGAGAGAGAGAGAAAGGGAGAGGCAGGCAGAGAGAGAGAGAGAGAAAGGGAGAGGCAGGCAGAGAGAGCGAGAGAAAGGGAGAGGCAGGCAGAGAGCGAGAGAAAGGGAGAGGCAGGCAGAGAGCGAGAGAAAGGGAGAGGCAGGCAGAGAGCGAGAGAAAGGGAGAGGCAGGCAGAGAGCGAGAGAAAGGGAGAGGCAGGCAGAGAGAAAGGGAGAGGCAGGCAGAGAGCGAGAGAAAGGGAGAGGCAGGGGATGACCTTGGAATGTTAGAGGGGAGGGCAGGGGGGTGACCTTGGCCTGTTAGGGGAGGGCAGGGGGTGACCTTGGCATGTTAGGGGGAGGGCAGGGGTGACCTTGGCCTCTAGGGAGGGGGGAGCAGGCAGAGAGAGAGAGAAAAGGAGAGGCAGGCTAGGGGAGAGGCAGGCAAGGAGTGAACTTGGCCTGTTAAGGGAAGGCAGGGGGTGACCTTGGCCTGTTAGGGAGGGCAGGGGGGGTGACCTTGGCCTGTTAGGGGAGGGCAGGGGGTGACCTTGGCCTGTTAGGGAGGGCAGGGGGTGACCTTGGCCTGTTAGGGCAGGGCAGGGGGTGACTTTGGCCTGTTAGGGGTGGGCAGGGGGTGACTTTGGCCTGTTAGGGGTGGGCAGGTGGTGACCTTGGCCTGTTAGGGGAGGGCAGGGAGTGACCTTGGCCTGTTAGGGAAGGGCAGGGGTGACCTTGGCATGTTAGGCTATTCTCAGCAGGATCTGCCCTATTGTCCCGTTCAGCCCTGTCACCTCCCTACTGTCTCATTCAGTCCTGTCACCTTTCTACTGTCCCGTTCAGTCCTGTCACCTCCCTACTGTCCCGTTCAGCCCTGTCACTTCCCTACTGTCCCGTTCAGTTCTGTCACCGCCCTCCTGTCCCGTTCAGTCCTGTCACCTCCCTACTTTCCCGTTCAGTCCTGTCACCTCCCTACTGTCCCGTTCAGTCCTGTCACCTCCCTACTGTCCTGTTCAGTCCTGTCACCTCCCTACTGTCCTGTTCAGTCCTGTCACCTCCCTACTGTCCTGTTCAGTCCTGTCACTGCCCTCCTGTCACTGTCTCTTTTACATGTTACTTTATAAAAGAAGCTGTAATGGGACAGTTTTATTTACTGATCTAATGTATTGTCAGGGAAACAAAAACATGCGACATGTTGCCCTTTAAACGGCAGTCATTCTGCACAGCCTGCCCATCGACACAACACCTAAACTACACCTAAACTACACATTGACTACACCCAAGCTACACATACATTACACGTTAAACCACACATAACAACACATAAACCACACCCGGACTACACCTTAACTTTACCCAGACTACACCTAAACTGTATCAAAACTACACCTAAACTACATCAAAACTACGTCTAAACTACATCAAACCTATGTCTAAACTATATCAAAACTACTTCAAAACTATATCACAACTACATCTGAACTACACCTAAACTACACCTAAACTATATCAAAACTATATCAAAACTACATCTAAACTATATCAAAACTACATCTAAACTATATCAAAACTACACCTAAACTACACCTAAACTATATCAACACTACACCTAAACTGCACCTAAACTATACATACACTATACCTAAACTGCACCTGAACTACACCCGAACTACACCCAACCTACACCTAAGCTACACCTAAGCTACACCTAAACTACACCTAAACTATACCTAAACGACACCTAAACGACACCTAAACTATACCCAAACTATACCCAAACTATACCCAAACTATACCCAAACTACACCTAAACTATACCTAAACTACCACTTCACTATACCAAAACTACAACTACTCCTACACTACACCTGAGCTGCACCTGTACTACACCTAAACTATATTTAAACTATATTTAAACTACATCTAAACTATATCAAAACTACACCTAAACTATATTAAAACTACATCAAAACTACGTCTAAACTACATCAAAACTACGTCTAAACTATATCACAACTACATCTAAACTATATCAAAACTACACCTAAACTATATCAAAACTATATCAAAACTACACCTAAACTATATCAAAACTACATCTAAACTATATCAAAACTATATCAAAACTACACCTAAACTATACCTAAACTATACCTAAACTACACCCAAACTATACCCAAACTATACCTAAACTACACCTTCACTTCACTATACCAAAACTACAACTACTCCTACACTACACCTGAGCTGCACCTGTACTACACCTAAACTAAATCTATACTATATTAAAACTACATCTAAACTATATTTAAACTACATCTAAACTATATCAAAACTACACCTAAACTATATTAAAACTACATCTAAACTATATCAAAACTACAACTAATCCTACACTACACCTGAACTACACCTAAACTAAATCTAAACTATATTAAAACTGCACCTAAACTACATTAAAACGACATCAAAACTACATCTAAACAATATTAAAACTACATCTAAACTATATTAAAACTAACTAAACTACATCAAAACTTCATCTTAACTACATCAAAACGACATCTAAACTATATTAAAACTACAACTAAACTACATCAAAACGACATCTAAACTATATCAAAACTACATCTAAACTATATCAAAACTACACCTAAACTATATCAAAACTACACCTAAACTATATCAAAACTATATCAAAACTACACCTAAACTATATCAAACCTATATCAAAACTATATCAAAACTACATCTAAACTATATCAAAACTACACCTAAACTATATCAAACCTATATCAAAACTATATCAAAACTATATCAAAACTACATCTAAACTATATCAAAACTACATCTAAACTATATCAAAACTACACCTAAACTGCACCTAAACTATACCTACACTATACCCAAACTATACCCAAACTATTCCTAAACAACACCTAAACTAACACCTATACTATACCTAAAACTACATCTAAACTATATCAAAACTATACCTACACTACACCTGAACTGCACCTGAACTACACCTAAACTAAATCTAAACTATATTAAAACTACACCTAAACTATATCAAAACTACACCTAAACTGCACCTAAACTACACTGCTCAAAAAATAAAGGGACCACTTAAACAACACAATGTAACTCCAAGTCAATCACACTTCTGTGAAATCAAACTGTCCACTTAGGAAGCAACACTGATTGACAATACATTTCACATGCTGTTGTGCAAATGGAATAGACAACAGGTGGAAATTATAGGCATTTAGCAAGACACCCCCAATAAAGGAGCGGTTCTGCAGGTGGGGACCACAGACCACTTCTCAGTTCCTATGCTTCCTGGCTGATGTTTTGGTCACTTTTGAATGCTGGCGGTGCTTTCACTCTAGTGATAGCATGAGACGGAGTCTACAACCCACACAAGTGGCTCAGGTAGTCTAGCTCATCCAGGATGGCACATCAATGCAAGCTGTGGTAAGAAGGTTTGCTGTGTCTGTCAGCGTAGTGTCCAGAGCATGGAGGTGCTACCAGGAGACAGGCCAGTACATCAGGAGACGTGGAGGAGGCCGTAGGAGGGCAACAACCCAGCAGCAGGACCGCTACCTCCGCCTTTGTGCAAGGAGGAGCACTGCCAGAGCCCTGCAAAATGACCTCCAGCAGGCCACCATTGTGCATTTGTCTGCTCAAACGGTCAGAAACAGACTCCATGAGGGTGGTATGAGGGCCCGACGTCCACAGGTGGGGGTTGTGCTTACAGCCCAACACCGTGCAGGACGTTTGGCATTTGCCAGAGAACACCAAGATTGGCAAATTCGACACTGGCGCCCTGTGCTCTTCACAGATGAAAGCAGGTTCACACTGAGCACATGTGACAAACGTGACAGCCTGGAGACGCTGTGGAGAACGTTCTGCTGCCTGCAACATCCTCAGTCATGGTGTGTGGTGGAATTTCTTTGGGGGGGCGCACAGCCCTCCATGTGCTCGCCAGAGGTAGCCTGACTGCCATTAGGTACGGAGATGAGATCCTCAGACCCCTTGTGAGACAATATGCTGGTGCGGTTGGCCCTGGGTTCCTCCTAATGCAAGACAATGCTAGACCTCATGTGGCTGGAGTGTGTCAGCAGTTCCTGCAAGAGAAAGACATTGATGCTATGGACTGGCCCGCCCGTTCCCCACACCTGAATCCAATTGAGCACATCTGGGACATCATGTCTCGCTCCATCCACCAACGCCACTTTGCACAACAGACTGTCCAGGAGTTGGCAGATGCTTTAGTCCAGGTCTGGGAGGAGATCCCTCAGGAGACCATCCGCCACCTCATCAAGAGCATGCTTTGGCGTTGTAGGGAGGCCATACAGGCACGTGGAGGCCACACACACTACTGAGCCTCATTTTGACTTGTTTTAAGGACATTACATCAATGTTGGATCAGCCTGAAGTGTGGTTTTCCACTTGAATTTTGAGTGTGACTCCAAATCCAGACCTCCATGGGTTGATAAATTTGATTTCCATTGATAATTTTTGTGTGATTTTGTTGTCAGCACATTCAACTATGTAAAGAAGTATTTAATAAGAATATTTCATTCATTCAGATCTAGGATGTGTTATTTTAGTGTTCCCTTTATTTTTTTGAGCAGTGTATATCAAAACTAAACCAAAACTACACTGAAACTATATCAAAACTACAACGTTCTCTAGCGGGTTCTGATAGGCTGAAAGGCCAGGCGGTTCTTGTGTTAAAGTAATGTCCTGGTGTGTTCAGTGTGTGAGTGTTTTACAGTAATGTCCTGGTGTGTTCAGTGTGTGAGTGTTTTACAGTAATGTCCTGGTGTGTTCAGTGTGTGAGTGTTTTACAGTAATGTCCTGGTGTGTTCAGTGTGTGAGGGTTTTACAGTAATGTCCTGGTGTGTTCAGTGTGTACAATACCACTTTATTGTATTCCTCAGAAGGCTGACTCGTCAGATGAGGAGTCGCTCCACATCGACACAGAGGTCAAGCCGGAGGTGAAGGTCGTAACTCAAAGGTGAAAAAGAAGACGGGCATCCTGGACCTTCTCCAGGCCAGCAAGGCAGTGGGGTCGACTACAACGCCAACAGGTACACCATAGGACCAGCACACACACCTGTTAGGACCAGCACACACACCTGTATGGGACCAGCACACACACCTGCATAGGACCAGCACACACCTGCATGGGACCAGCACACACACCTGCATAGGACCAGAACACACACCTGTTCAGACACACACCTGCATGGGACCAGAACACACACCTGTTTTAGGACAGAACACACACCTGCATAGGACCAGCACACACACCTGCATAGGACCAGAACACACACCTTAGGACCAGTGCATGGGACCAGCACACACACCTGTAGGACCAGAACACACACCTTGGGACCAGCACACACACCTGCATAGGACCTGGTGTGACCACACACCTGCATGGGACCAGAACACACACCTGCATGGGACCAGCACACACACCTGCATAGGACCAGCACACACACCTGCATAGGACCAGCACACCTGCATAGGACCACACACACCTGCATAGGACCAGCACACACACCTGTATTCCTCAGCAAGGACCAGCACACACACCTGCATGAGGACCTGTATGGGACCAGAACACACACCTGCATGCATAGGACCAGCACACACACCTGCATAGGACCAGCACACACACCTGCATAGGACCAGCACACAGGACCAGGAGGACCACACACACCTGTATGGGACCTCACACACCTGCATGGGACCAGCACACACACCTGCATAGGAGGCACACACACCTGCATGGACCTGCTAGGACCACACCACCTGCAAGGCACCTGTGGGCACACACACCTGTATGGGACCAGAGGCACACACCTGCATAGGACCAGGTACACCACCTGCATAGGACCATGGGACACCAGCACACACACCTGCATAGGACCAGCACACACACCTGTATAGGACCAGCACACACACCTGCATAGGACCAGCACACACCTGCATAGGGGACCAGCACACACACCTGCAGCACACACACCTGCATAGGACCAGCACACACACCTGCATAGGACCAGAACACACACCTGTATAGGACCAGCACACACACCTGCATAGGACCAGCAACACACCTGCATAGGACCTGCACACACACCTAGGACCAGCACACACACCTGCATAGGACCAGCACACACACCCTGGGAGGCACACACATAGGGACCAGGCATAGGACCACACACCTGCATAGGACCAGCACACACACCTGCATAGGACCAGCACACACACCTGCATAGGACCAGCACACACACCTGAGGACCACACACACCTGCATAGGACCAGCACACACACCTGCATAGGGAGGCACACACACCTGTATAGGACCAGCACACACACCTGCATAGGACCAGCACACACACCTGCATGGGAGGCACACACACCTGCATAGGACCAGCACACACACCTGCATAGGACCAGCACACACACCTGTATAGGACCAGCACACACACCTGCATAGGGACCAGCACACACACCTGTATAGGACCAGCACACACACCTGCATAGGACCAGCACACACACCTGAGAGGCACACACACCTGCATAGGACCAGCACACACACCTGCATAGGACCACACACACCTGCATGCAGGACCAGCACACACACCTGCATAGGACCAGCACACACACCTGCATAGGACCAGCACACACACCTGCATAGGACCAGCACACACACCTGCATAGGACCAGCACACACACCTGTATAGGACCAGCACACACACCTGCATAGAGAGGCACACACACCTGCATAGGACCAGCACACACACCTGCATAGGGAGGCACACACACCTGCATAGGACCAGCACACACACCTGCATAGGACCAGCACATGGGACCACACCTGTATAGGACCAGCACACACACCTGCATAGGACCAGCACACACACCTGTATAGGACCAGCACACACACCTGCATAGGACCAGCACACACACCTGCATAGGACCAGCACACACACCTGCATAGGGAGGCACACACACCTGCACCTGCTGGGAGGCACACACCTGCATAGGACCAGCACACACACCTGCATAGGACCAGCACACACCTGTATAGGACCAGCACACACACCTGCATAGGACCAGCACACACACCTGCATAGGACCACACACACACCTGCATAGGACCAGCACACACACCGCACACACACCTGCATAGGACCAGCACACACACCTGCATAGGACCAGAACACACACCTGCAGGAGGACCAGCACACACACCTGAGGACCAGCACACACACCTGCATAGGGAGGCACACACACCTGCATGGGACCAGCACACACACCTGCATAGGACCAGCACACACACCTGCATAGGACCAGCACACACACCTGCATAGGACCAGCACACACACCTGCATAGGACCAGCACACACACCTGCATAGGACCAGCACACACACCTGCATAGGACCAGCACACACACCTGCATAGGACCAGCACACACACCTGCATAGGAGGCACACACACCTGCATAGGACCAGCACACACCTGCATGGGACCAGCACACACACCTGCATAGGACCAGCACACACACCTGCATAGGACCAGCACACACACCTGCATAGGACCACACACACCTGCATAGGACCAGCACACACACCTGCATAGGACCAGCACACACACCTGCATAGGACCAGCACACACACCTGCATAGGACCAGCACACACACCTGCATGGGACCAGCACACACAGGACCAGCACACACACCTGTAGGACCAGCACACACACCTGCATAGGGGGACCAGCACACACACCTGCATAGGACCAGCACACACACCTGCATAGGACCAGCACACACACCTGCATAGGACCAGCACACACACCTGCATAGGACCAGCACACACACCTGCATAGGACCAGCACACACACCTGCATAGGACCAGCACACACACCTGCACCTAGGACCAGCACACACACCCTGCACCTGTATAGGACCAGCACACACACCTGCATAGGACCAGCACACACACCTGTATAGGACCAGCACACACACCTGCATAGGGAGGCACACACACCTGCATGGGGGACCAGCACACACACCTGCATAGGCACACACACCTGCAGCACACACACCTGCATAGGACCAGCACACACACCTGCATAGGACCAGGCACACACACCTGCAGGACCAGCACACACACCTGTATAGGAGGCACACACACCTGCAGCACACACACCTGCATAGGACCAGCACACACACCTGCATAGGGAGGCACACACACCTGCATAGGAGGCACACACACCTGCATAGGACCAGCACACACACCTGCATAGGACCAGGACCAGCACACACACCTGTATAGGGGACCAGCAGGGAGGCACACACACCTGCATAGGAGGCACACACACCTGCATAGGACCACACACACCTGCATAGGACCAGCACACACACCTGCATAGGACCAGCACACACACCTGCAGGACCAGCGCACACACCTGCATAGGACCAGCACACACACCTGCATAGGAGGCACACACACCTGCATAGGACCAGCACACACACCTGCATAGGACCAGCACATACACCTGCATAGGACCAGCACACACACCTGCATAGGACCAGCACACACACCTAGGACCAGCACACACATAGGGACCAGCACACACACCTGCATGGGACCAGCACACACACCTGCATAGGACCAGCACACACACCTGCATAGGGCACACACACCTGCATAGGACCAGCACACACACCTGCATAGGACCAGCACACACACCTGCATAGGACCAGCACACACACCTGTATGGGACCAGCACACACACCTGCATAGGACCAGCACACACACCTGTATAGGACCAGCACACACCTGCATAGAGAGGCACACACACCTGCATAGGACCAGCACACACACCTGCATAGGGAGGCACACACACCTGCATAGGGAGGCACACACACCTGCATAGGACCAGCACACACACCTGCATAGGACCAGCACACACACCTGCATAGGGCACACACCACCTAGGACCAGCACCTGCATAGGAGAGCATAGGGAGGCACACACACCTGCATAGGACCAGCACACACACCTGCATAGGAGGCACACACACCTGCATAGGGAGGCACACACACCTGCAGGACCAGCACACACCTGTATAGGACCAGCACACACCTGCATAGGACCAGCACACACACCTGCACCTGCATAGGACCAGCGCACACACCTGCATAGGAGGACCTGCATAGGAGCACACACACACCTGCACACCTGGGAGGCACACACACCTGCATAGGGAGGCACACACACCTGCATAGGACCAGCACACACCTGCATAGGACCACACACACCTGCACACACACCATAGGGAGGCACACACACCTGCATAGGGCACACACACCTGCATGGGACACACACCTGCACCTGCATAGGAGGCACACGCACCTGCATAGGACCAGCACACGCACCTGCATAGGGAGGACCAGCACACACACCTGCATAGGGAGGCACACACACCTGCATAGGACCAGCACACACACCTGCATGGGGAGGCACACACACCTGCATAGGACCAGCACACGCACCTGCATAGGACCAGCACACACACCTGCATAGGGAGGCACACGCACCTGCATAGGACCAGCACACACCTGCATAGGGAGGCACACACACCTGCATAGGACCAGCACACCACCTGCATAGGACCAGCACGCACCTGCATAGGACCAGCACACACGCACCTGCATGCATGGGACCAGCACACGCACCTGCATAGGACCAGCACACGCACCTGCATAGGACCAGCACACGCACCTGCACCTGCAGGGAGGCACACGCACCTGCATGGGACCAGCACACGCACCTGCATAGGACCAGCACACGCACCTGCATAGGAGGCACACACACCTGCATAGGAGGCACACACACCTGCATAGGACCAGCACACACACCTGCATAGGGAGGCACACACACCTGCATAGGGAGGCACACACACCTGCATGGGACCAGCACACGCACTTGCATAGGACCAGCACACGCACCTGCATAGGGAGGCACACGCACCTGCATAGGGAGGCACACGCACCTGCATAGGACCAGCACACACACCTGCATAGGACCAGCACACACACCTGCATAGGACCAGCACACACACCTGCATAGGACCAGCACACACACCTGCATAGGACCAGCACACACACCTGCATAGGACCAGCACACACACCTGCATAGGACCAGCACACACACCTGCATAGGACCAGCACACACACCTGCAGGACCAGCACACACACCTGCATAGGACCAGAACACACACCTGCATAGGACCAGCACACGCACCTGCATAGGACCAGCACACACACCTGCATAGGGAGGCACACACACCTGCATAGGGAGGCACACACACCTGCATAGGGAGGCACACACACCTGCATAGGACCAGCACACGCACCTGCATGGGACCACCACACGCACCTGCATAGGGAGGCACACGCACCTGCATAGGGAGGCACACGCACCTGCATAGGTAGGCACACACACCTGCATTAATATGTTAATGTCCTTCCTAATTAATGTGTTAATGTCCCTCCTAATTAGTGTTAATGTCCTCTAATTAATATGTTAATGTGGCCTTACATTCTCCTGCCTTACAGATGGCCTTACATTCTCCTGCAAAATGTCTTGACAAACATGGGAATTCATTTTTCCGTCAATGATAGCAAGCTGTCCAGGCCCTGAGGCAGCAAAGCAGCCCCAAACCATGATGCTCCCTCCACCAGACTTTACAGTTGGGATGAGGTTTTGATGTTGGTGTGCTGTGCCTTTTATTCTCCACACATAGTGTGTGTTCCTCCCAAACAACTCAACTGTTTCATCTGTCCACAGAATATTTTGCCAGTTGTGCTGTGGAACATCCAGGTGCTCTTTTGCGAAATTCAGACGTGCAGCAATGTTTTTTTGGACTGCAGTGGCTTCTTCCGTGGTGTCCTCCCATGAACACCATTCTTGTTTCTAGGATTCTAGGATTCTTCTTAAACTCATTGAACATTCTGCGCTGTGCTCTTGCAGTCATCTTTGCAGGACGGCCACTCCTAGAGAGAGTAGCTACAGTGCTGAACTTTCTCCATTTATAGACAATTTGTCTTACCGTGGACTGATGAACATCAAGGCTTTTAGAGATACTTTTGTAACCCTTTCCAGCTTTATGCAAGTCAACAATTCTTAATCTTAGGTCTTCTGAGATCTCTTTTGTTTGATGTTCACATCAGACAGTGCTTTATGTGAATAGCAAACTCAGAGAGTGTTTTTTATATTGCAGGGCAGCTCTAACCAACATCTCCAAATTTGTTTTCACCTTTATTTATTACATTTTTTATCTCACCTTTATTTAACCAGGTAGACCAGATCACCTTTATTTAACCAGGTAGACCAGATCACCTTTATTTAACCAGGTAGGCTAGTTGAGAACAAGTTCTCATTTACAACTGCGACCTGGCCAAGATAAAGCAAAGCAGGGCGACACAAACAACAACACAGAGTTACACATGGAATAAACAAACATACAGTCAATAACACAATAGAAAAGTCTATATACAGTGTGTGCAAATGGAGTAAGATTAGGGAGGTAAGGCAATAAATGGGCCATAGTGGCAAAATAATTACAATTTAGCATTAACACTGGAGTGATAAATGTGCAGAAGATGATGTGCAAGTACAGATACTGGGGTGCAAAGGAGCAAAGAAATGTATAACTGTATGATGAGGTAGTTGGGTGGGCTATTTACAGATGGGCTAGGTACAGCTGCAGCGATCAGTAAGCTGCTCTGACAGCTGATGCTTAAAGTTAGAGAGGAGATATGTCTCCAACTTCAGTGATTTTGCAATTCGTTCCAGTCATTGGCAGCAGAGAACTGGAAGGAAAGGCGGCCAAAGGAGGTGTTGGGTTTGGGGATGACAGTGACATATACCAGCAGGAGCGCGTGCTACGGGTTGGTGTTGTTATGGTGACCAATGAGCTGAGATAACGTGGGGCTTTACCTAGCAGAGACTTATAGATGACCTGGAGCCAGTGGGTTTGGCGACGAGTATGAAGCGATGGCCAGCCAACGAGAGTGTACAGGTCGCAGTGGTGGGTAGTATATGGTGCTTTGGTGACAAAACGGATGGCACTGTGATAGACTGCATCAATTTATTGAGTAGGGTATTGGAGGCTATTTTGTAAATGACATCTCCGAAGTCAAGGATCGGTAAGATTGTCAGTTTTACGAGGGTATGTTTGGCGGCATGAGTGAAGGAGGCTTTGTTGCGAAATAGGAAGCCGATTCTTGATTTTATTTTGGATTGGTGATGTTTGACATGAGTCTGGAGGAGAGTTTAAAGTCTAACCAGACACCTAGGTATTTGTAGTTGTCCACATATTCTAAGTCAGAACCGTCCAGAGTAGTGATTCTAGTCGGGTGGGCGGGTGGGGACTGCTATCGGTTGAAGACCATGCATTTAGATTTACTTGCATTTAAGAGCAGTTGGAGACCACGGCAGGGGAAGTTGTATGGCATTGAAGCTCATTTGAAGGTTTGTTAACACAGTGTCCATAGAAGGGCCAGAAGTATACAGAATGGTGTCGCCATCGTAGAGGTGGATCAGAGACTCACCAGCAGCAAGAGCGACATCAATGATGTATACAGAGAAAAGAGTCAGCCCGGAATTGAACCCTGAGGCACCCCCATAGAGACTGCCAGAGGTCCGGACAACAGGCCTTCGATTTGACTCACTGAACTCTGTCTGAGAAGTAGTTGGTGAATCAGGCGAGGGAATCATTTTAGAAACCAAGGCCGTTGAGTGTGCCGATAAGAATACGTTGATTAACAGAGTCGAAAGCCTTGGGCAGGTCAATGAAGACGGCTGCACAGTATTGTCTCTTATCGATGGCGGTTATGATATCATTTAGTACCTTGAGCGAGGTTGAGGTGCACCTGGTGACCAGCTCTGACACCAGATTACATAGCGGAGAAGGTACGGTGGGATTCAGCTGAAATGGTCGGTGATCTGTTTGTTAACCCAGCTTAAAAGGTCATTAGAAAGGCAGGGTAGGATAGATATTGGTCTGTAGCAGTTTGGGACTAGAGGCAGGGGTAGGATAGATATTGGTCTGTAGCAGGTTGGGTCTAGAGGCAGGGTAGGATAGATATAGGTCTGTAGCAGTTTGGGACTAGAGGCAGGGTAGGATAGATGTTCATAGGTCTGTAGCAGGTTGGGTCTAGAGGCAGGGCAGGATAGATATAAGGTCAGAACAGTTGGGTCTAGCAGCAGCACAGCAGGATAGAAACTGGAGGTCTGCATGGCCAGGTTGGGTCTAGAGGCAGGGTAGGATATCATATACAGTGCCTGGGGATGGTATTCGGCCCCCTTGAACTTTGGAACCTTTTGCCACATTTCAGGTGGCTTCAAACATAAAGACATAAAACTGTATTTTTGTGAAGAATCAACAACAAGTGGGACACAATCATGAAGTGGAACGACAAAGAGTGAAATAAAAAAAAAATATTGGATATTTCAAACTTTTCAACAAATCAAAAACGGAAAAATTGGGCGTGCAAAATTACCCCAGCCCCCCTTATTAAGTTAATACTTTGTGGCGCCACCTTTTGCTGCAGGATTACAGCTGTAAGTCGCTGAGGTATGTCTCTATCAGTTTGCACATCGAGAGACTGACATTTTTCCCATTCCTCCTTGCAAAACAGCTCGAGCTCAGTGAGGTTGGATGGAGAGCATTTGTGAACAGCAGTTTTCAGTTCTTTCCACAGATTTCGATTGCATTCAGGTCTGGACTTTGACTTGGCCATTCTAACACCTGGATATGTTTATTTTTGAACCATTCCATTGTAGATTTTGCTTTATGTTTGGATCATTGTCTTGTTGGAAGACAAATCTCCGTCCCAGTCTCAGGTCTTTTGCAGACTTCATCAGGTTTTCTTCCAGAATGGTCCTGTATTTGGCTCCATCCATCTTCCCATCAATTTTAACCATCTTCCCTGTCCCTGCTGAAGAAAAGCAGGCCCAAACCATGATGCTGCCACCACCATGTTTGACACTGGGGATGGTGTGTTCAGGGTGATGAGCTGTGTTGCTTTTACGCCAAACATAACGTTTTGCATTGTTGCCAAAAGTTCAATTTTGGTTTCATCTGACCAGAGCACCTTCTTCCACATGTTTGGTGTGTCTCCCAGGTGGCTTGTGGCAAACTTTAAAAGACACTTTTTATGGATATCTTTAAGAAATGGCTTTCTTCTTGCCACTCTTCCATAAAGGCCAGATTTGTGCAATATACGACTGATTGTTGTCCTATGGACAGAGTCTCCCCACCTCAGCTGTAGATCTCTGCAGTTCATCCAGAGTGATCATGGGCCTCTTGGCTGCATCTCTGATCAGTCTTCTCCTTGTATGAGCTGAAAGTTTAGAGGGATGGCCAGGTCTTGGTAGATTTGCAGTGGTCTGATACTCCTTCCATTTCAATATTATCGCTTGCACAGTGCTCCTTGGGATGTTTAAAGCTTGAAATCTTTTGTATCCAAACCATTAAACTTCTTCACAACAGTATCTCGGACCTGCCTGGTGTGTTCCTTGTTCTTCATGATGCTCTCTGCGTTTTTAACGGACTTTTAACGGATCACAGTGCAGGTGCATTTATGTACGGAGACTTGATTAGCCACAGGTGGATTGTATTTACCATCATTAGTCATTTAGGTCAACATTGGATCATTCCAGAGATCCTCACTGAAACTTCTGGATTATGTTTGCTGCACTAACATCCCAAAGGGCTGAATAATTTTGCACGCCCAATTTTAGTTTTGATTTGTTAAAAAAGTTAGAAATATCCAATAAATGTCGTTCCACTTCATGATTGTGTCCCACTTGTTGTTGATTCTTCACAAAAAAAATACAGTTTTATATCTTTATGTTTGAAGCCTGAAATGTGGCAAAAGGTAGCAAAGTTCAAGGGGGCCGAATACTTTCGCAAGGCACTGTAGGTCTGTAGCAGTTTGGGTCTAGAGGCAGGGCAGGATAGATATAGGTCTGTAGCAGGTTGGGTCTAGAGGCAGGGTAGGATAGATATAGGTCTGTAGCAGGTTGGGTCTAGAGGCAGGGCAGGATAGATATAGGTCTGTAGCAGGTTGGGTCTAGAGTGTCTCCCCAATTTGAAGAGGTGAGAAATATGAAAATATCCCACAAAATGTCCCCTAAAATATCGGCTCTATTTATCATATGATTAACTCTGTTGATACTGTCGGTAATCAGGTCTATAATGTGATCCCAGTTCAACGTAAACCACATGACCTTATAAACACATTAGTCAGACCTGGGCTGAAAATACTTTATCTGTGCCTGGCGTAAACCAGAAAAAATCCAGCCCCCTGACCATCTGGCACTCGAGGCAGACTCTCAAAGTATTTGAACACAGGTCTGATAATAATATCGTCTCGCTCTCTTTCTCTCTGTCTCTCTCTTACCTCTCTCGCTCTCTCTGTCTCTTATCTCTCTCTCTCTCTCTCTCTGTCTCTTCTCTCTCTCTCTCTCTCGATCTGTCTCTCTCTCTCTCTCTCTCGATCTGTCTCTTTCTCCGGCGGGTACACCTTCCAGCAGTGTAATGTGTTAGCCGTGTTGTGTTATTTCTTATTGACGTAATTTACAGTCAGCCACCTGCATCTCCCAGCACACAGGAGGCCATTCAGGGATGTTGTCTATGGCCAACCTGTCCTCCGGGGCTACCGCAGAGGCTGCAGCCATCTCCTCTGACACCCCTGGAGGAGGAGGTGGTTCCTGGGGCAGGAACCATGCCAACACCACCATGGCTGGACGGAAGGGAGGAACACGAGGAGGAAAAGGAGGAGATGGGAACAGTAAGCGGCCAGCCAAACCCAAGAAAACAAAGAAGAACAGCAGCATCGAGTTTGATGACGACCATGATCACATGGACGCCTGCTTCAAGGACTCAGACTATGGTAACTAGAGATACATAGAGATACATGTTCCACTAGAGATATGATACATGTTCCACTAGAGATAGATAGAGATACATGTTCCACTAGAGATATGATACATGTTCCACTAGAGATATGATACATGTTCCACTAGAGATATGATACATGTTCCATTAGAGATAGATAGTGATACATGTTCCACCAGAGATATGATACATGTTCCATGTTCCACTAGAGAGATAGATACATGTTCCACTAGAGATATGATACATGTTCCATTAGAGATAGATAGAGATACATGTTCCACTAGAGATATGATACATGTTCCACTAGAGATAGATAGAGATACATGTTCCACTAGAGATATGATACATGTTCCACCAGAGATATGATACATGTTCCACCAGAGATATGATACATGTTCCACTAGAGATATGATACATGTTCCACCAGAGATATGATACATGTTCCACCAGAGATATGATACCTGTTCCACCAGAGATATGATACAGTTCCACCAGATATGATACATGTTCCACCAGAGATATGATACATGTTCCACCAGAATATGATACATGTTCCACTAGAGATATGATACATGTTCCACCAGAGATATGATACATGTTCCACCAGATATGATACATGTTCCTGAGATATGATACATGTTCCACCAGAGATATGATACATGTTCCACCAGAGATATGATACATGTTCCAATTAGAGATATGTTCATCTCACAAGCTGATGGCTGTCAGGCCTAGAGACAGAGTCTTTAGAGCAGTTCATTAATGTTATTTGCTGAGACAGTGGTTATACGGCCTC